>NC_048580.1:56969627-57249627 GCF_013265735.2 Oncorhynchus mykiss | reverse complement strand
ATGTCTGAAGTATCACAGTGCAAGATGATATCTCCTTAATGATGTCTAAAGTATCACAGTGCATGATGATATCTCCTTAATGATGTCTAAAGTATCACAGTGCATGATGATATCTCCTTAATGATGTCTAAAGTATCACAGTGAAAGATGATATATACTTAACGATGTCTGAAGTATCACAGTGCATGATGATATCTACTTAATGATGTCTGAAGTATCACAGTGCATGTCAGAGACTGGATCCAGCTGTGACTCTAACAGGCCTCTAAGAGTAAAAGTTAACAGTTCAGCTGTCTAAGATACAGCAGACTGACCCACAAAAGAGCTATTGTGTGGCCCCCAGCACAACAATGCAGCTTAGTGGTGCTACGAGGTAAAACCATTGGGATCAATAGAAGATTCTAATTAGCCTATATTGGCAGGAGCCCTGCGAGATTAGACACAGGATGTCGATTCGATTTCCTGCACTATCGGCTATTCAAACTAAGTTGATTCACAGAGTAATTGCTAAAATGGCTAAAAGTCAAGACAAACATGGTGGTGAGGGTGGTGGTAGTGGTGGTATTGGTGATGATGGTGGTGTTGGAGGTGATGATGATGGTGGTGTTGAAGGTGGTGGTGATGGTGATAGTGTTGGAGGTGGTGGTGCTGATGGTGGTGATGATGGGGGTGGTGCTGATGGTGGTGGTGATGGTGGAGAAGGTGATGGTGGATAATGCACATCACCAACGTGATCATCTGCATTAAATGTCCTCACAACAGTGAGCTATAGGGGGGTATTGTGTTTGAATGTTCAAAAGTAAACACTACAGCAGTGAAAAAGTGATATTTGTTTCAATTCATTGACAGACAACCAGAGAAGAACAAGAGAAGATTAAAGATGTTTTCATTTGCTAAAGCAGTGTTGAGCCCAGCATTGCAAAAGTGATACACTGACATACACTGACCCTGCAGCTCCAGAAAAGAACATCTCCACAAAGCACACTATAGCCTTCTGCAACGGATCCTGTGTGTGTATGTGTGTGTGTTTGTGTGTGGGCGTGTGGGTGCAATGCATGTGAATGTATTTTTATAAAATGTTGAAATAATGTAATAATGTGTGTAACAACGTAATCAACCTCAAATAAAAAGCTATTAAAATCCCTGCACATCTGTACACACACTCCACCACTGCAAGCCTTGATGGAGTGAGGCATGCTCTGTCTCGGAAAGTGAGTCGAACTCACGAGGCACCACAAGAAACGAAGCAAACGCCATTATCCAGATTTCCTTTCACTGTCATTAAAGCGGGGAGCAGCTCGTGCGCTCGCCTTCCGCTCTCTCCGCTGAAAGAGAGAAGTGAAAAGTTAAAGAACTTACCTTGAAGTATGCTCCGGCCTTGCAGTACATCCCTTGAAATAAGCACAGAGTAAAAGCTTTGTGAGAAGCCAGGTCTGCAGGGGGCTTTGGACGCCAGCTTTCCATTAGTCCCCTGGGAGAGAAAAGAGAATACATTGTTGGTGAGACATCTAGAAACATGGAATCCATTGATTCAGTTGCTTCTCTGACCCTGGAAGTTAAAGGAAAGTGCTTATGCCTTGGCAGCAGCTATACAGGAGAGATAGAGAGATTACCATGGCTCCCCTTCCACCACTGGGCTTGTGAATGTGATCTATCTGCTGCCGGGGCATTCAGGTGAAATAAATACACAGTTGTATGGCAGTGAATATCAAGACAACATAATACTTTTCAAATAATCAGGAGAGAACGAGGCTTGTTTGACCTAACACTCTCCCCATTGCTCATTCCAGTCTGGGAATAGGACAGGTGGAGCAGACATAACAGATATGGGCACTCAAGGGATTTGGAGTGTGTGGCCGACATGGATGCGCGCACACACACACACACACACACACACACACACACACACACCTAATTACCACAACAAAGGTATTCCCTTGGTGGCTGCAGAGCTGATCCACCCTGCTCCAGATCTCCCTCTGCCACCATCAAGGGGTCTGCCTATATACTGGGACTCTGAGCCCTATTCAATCCAAATCAGGGATCAGTTATGATTAACAACTTTATAGACAAATTCCAGTGCAGCATTAAAGCAAGTTGGATTGAATGTACAGCTGAGTATTTGTGTTACACATTTTAAATGTGCTTTTAATTAATTAAACACTAATTCAACATACATTTGTCCAATACATGAAAGTTGTTTTTATTTATCCTGCAGACCCAGTAGACTAAGTACTAGCAGGCGTGGTTTGGTAGGGTCCTCACTACAGGGGGCAGTGGAGGTATCTACTGGAAGCAGGTGGAAGCTTATCTGATCTGAATTTTCTCTCCACTAACTGGGAATGACACTCAAACTGCCAGAGGGCACATAGAATTTAATGAGGGCTCATTGTGTGGGATAAATGATGCTGCCTCCACACGCACACAGACGACACAAACACACCAGTTGAGTGTGTGTGATACACGTTAGTTACAGTGGAAAGCTTCAGCTCCATTTAAATAACTTTAGAGCTGTACTATGGTGATATCCATACCACACATCTGTCACTCCTGGTAGCCTAATGACGATGATAATTCAAGCGTACCATGGAAATACCAATGCATCTATCATTTTCCAACAATGCGGAATCCAGGCGACCCTAGAACACGCCGCTGGGCTAGAGGAGGTAGACTGCAAGTTATGTGTGGGGAAGACAAAACCCGACTGCGCCCTACTATAAGCCGGCAACACCAAGCAAGTTTGGAACACCAAAATGGTCCCTCTTACTGGATTGCGGAGAATGTAATTAGTTATTGACGTATAGCAAATTAAACATTCGCCTTTTTATACTTTAAGGCTATATTTGGAGCTGGACATAGGACATGAGTAAAATATTTGTTTCAATAAAGTTGGCTCATATAACAAACGAGTTAAGGATAGGAAATTCCTTAAAACAAAAGCTGAATATTCCTAATAGCCTACGTAGCTAACTAGTTGCATTAGCGAGTGGCATTTGTGAGGTTTCGCGTTAACGTTAGACTAACAGCTCCGTTAAAATAAGGAAATAAAAAAAGACAGCATTTCGCACCATTATCACTCGCTCAACGAATATCAAGGAAAGTAACAAGATAATACATTGCCCATGTACGGGTATCTAGTGCACGGCATCAATTCAGTCAGAATTTGATTTAAGGGTAAAGCGGCGGTGAGAATATTAATAAATCATTTCCTCCAGCCTACGCTTTACGCTATACATTATTTGTGTTAGGCTAATACGAAATGCTTTGAGACCAGGTTGAGTGTTGTGTGAGAAAACGAAAGACAGTTCTCATTCAATGGCAGATCTTGTTGGGGAATAATATTAAATATAAAGGCTGACGTTGCGCTTCGAAAAGAAAGCACTTGTGTTGGAGAACAAGTCAGTCGAAATAGAATAAACAAGTTCAGGATCAACCCAAAACATTTTAACTGTCTCTAAAAATGTACGCTCTGTAACACTGTGAGCAGCATAGGAACGAAACACTTCCATAATGTTATAGTAAAATGGGAAATCTCACCCAAAACGTGGCCAGTTGTAAGGCTGCTGTCAGCATGAGAATGGAGACAGTTTTCATCGTTGCAAGCAAGCGGAGGCTGCTTGAGCTGGAAAAGGCTAAAAGGCTCGTATTTCTTCTCTGGTAATTGTATAATTTCCCCGCGGTGTGATAGCTGGTTTGTTCCCCCTGTGCTCCGCACTTCCAGTGGTAAGCTCTTCAGAAGTAGAAAGCCCGTCCCTACTTCCCTCGCTCTCTCATCTGCAGGTGAAGAGCGTTGCTCAGCTCAGCACCAAAGAGCAAAGGCATCGAAGCCAGCGTCACTCCAACCCCTCCTTTCGCCCGGCGCCGGAGAATCCAACTTAAAGACACACAGTGGAGTGGTAGTTAAATCAAGCTACCTGATTCTCTGGCTTCCGCTATTGCCCTAACGTTGGATGAGAGTTTCCCCTAATTACCGTAAAGGGGACACACGAGTGATTTGTTCACTAACCCTAACAAATTTCTTAACCCTTTTCCTCAGTTTCCTAACCTGCTGCGTAAATTCGAACCTGAAAGTCACTTCGGTAGCGAAGTGGCGTGAAAATAGTTTTTCCGTCTGTAAAGGGTGAGGTAAGCTATTAATATTTATTATTCCAATGCTATACTATCGCAATTCTCCACTTGCATCGTGTGTGTGTGTGTGTGATATGTAATAAATAGGTAATTGCGGTAATAATATAAAATGTTGAGACTAACAAACCATCACAGTCAACCATATTCATTGAAATGGTAATGTTACAGATATCATATGCACTGTGTCCACTACTGTCCGTGTGTATTGGTGTTCTCAACATTCTCCTAACATTCTCCTAACGTGGCATTTACCATAAAATGCTTATACGGAACACAAACCGGCTGCGCTCGTGCGCTGTCGTGCATACATTTATTTTGCCCCCCCACACCAAACCAGATCACGACAAGCAGACGCTCGTTGGCGCATGCTAGCAGTGTGGGTGCAATCATTGAGTAACATGGATTTCTACATTTAATTTGCGATGCACGGGACATGTCAGGTCTGGTCAGCATGTTGCAAAATAAATGTAGAAATCCTTGTTATTCAATTATTGCACCCACACTGCTCGTGCTGCGACACCATATAAGTTAAATGATGAAAAAGCGATCATCATATAAGTTAAAGATGAAAAAGCCTGGAAGGAGCAGAGGTGACTAGAAATGATTCGGTTGGCCGTTTTATGTGTGGATTAATTGTCTGAGTAGAGGTCCTTGTGCATTTCAGGTAAAATAACAACTACATTTTTATATCCCAGGACAAATGAGCTAGCAACAGCAAGCTAGCTAAATAGGAGAAATTAACGTTAGCTAGCAGGTGCAAGCTAATATTACGAGCTAAATTGCCATACATGTTTAACCTGTCCCCAAATTCATGTCATTGGTTCAGAGTTTGTTTTGATATTTTAACCTGCGTGTCGAGATCGCGTTTGGTGTGGGGGGGCAAAATACATTTATGCACGATAGCACACGATGGCGCACGCGCGCAGCCGGTTTCGGTTCCGTGTTACCTGCTTAACTCCCTACTTTACTGATCACGGCTGGGGTGGTTTATTATGTCACATATTATTCAAAACACTCCAGTAATCTCCTGGTAAACATGGAGACAGCCTGGGACTAATGGCAGAATGACAGAGTAGTGGAGACAGGTGGCATTGCGCTCAGACCTCAGTAAGCACTTTCTCAGGGGCCAAGTCGCCCCAGCTTTACTCATAGTAATGATGCATTCATTACCCAGGCCGCCATTGGGATGCTAGACATGTCCCCCACACACACACATACACCCACATACACATAGACATACACACACTCACACAAACACCTAGCTGGAATTGACTGATTAGGCAGCAATTCTGTACCCCCCTTGCGTCTCTCTCTCCACTCAGCTTGGAGCCCATTAATGCAAATTACAGCCAAAAACAAGAGACAACAAAAAAGATCATGTGAAAAAGTAGGCTTTTACAACAGGTAGATTTCTGATTAAAAAAAACTACTGTGCTGCCAAATTTTTCTCTCTTTCTGTTTCTCTCACTCACTCTTAAATTCTGCCATTAGCTACTGCTGTAGTTCTCCACTGACTCCCTCCACAGTATCTGTTAATAGGGAGAGCGAACAAGTCAACACAGTGGCACTTCCATGGAAAGGTGGATCCCTCCGGAGGAGAAAAGGGAATCAGGATATGATCCCATCTATTCCAGTATCCTGTGTCACTGCCTGGGCTTGACCCAGCAGGCGCAGTGCTCAGACGATGATGGATTCAGAGACTAGTGGACAGCTCTGGAACAAACACAGGGAGAGAGTAGGGATATTTCAGGCATGGGGTAACAGGGTACGCCATTGTTCGATTTCCCACAGTAGAAACAAATGCAGCTGGATAACCTTAGCGTCAGGGAAAGGACATGGCGCCCAATCATACTGAGACAATATAAAACTTGACCTCATGAAGTTGAGAGAGTATTGTGTAACCAGAAAGCATTAAAAGGTCTACATGGGAGATAAATGTGGGTTGGTAAGAGTGTGACATTGTGCCGTCGTTTTGTAATCATATTTTTCTTAGCGTTATGGGACTTGTTTAAGTTGTATAGTGACGTGTCATAAAAATCTGTCTTAACTGTCAGACTTCCTTTACTACATGTTTGCAAATAGACCCTCACACACAGACATACACACACACAGACATACACAGACACACACAGACATACACAGACATACACAGACATACACAGACATACACAGACACACACAGACACACACAGACATACACAGACACACACAGACATACACAGACATACACCCTCACACACAGACACACACAGAAACACACAGACATACACAGACATACACAGACACACACAGACATACACACAGACATACACAGACACACACAGACATACACAGACACACACAGACATACACAGACACACACAGACATACAGAGACACACACAGACATACACAGACACACACAGACATACACAGACACACACAGACATACACAGACATACACAGACACACACAGACATACACAGACATACACCCTCACACACAGACATACACAGACACACACAGACATACACTCATCAAAAAAAAGGGTTCCAAAATGGTTCTTCGCCTGTCCCCATAGCGGAACCATATATATATATATATATATATATATATATTTAAAAAACTTTTTTTTTTAAATGATTCTACAGATCAGGTAGAGGGCAGAACATACGGATCCCCTACCAAATCAAACCCACCCCAACCCCACCATGCTCTAACAGAGCCCCACCCCAAAACCAGACTTTAAGCAGGCATGATATACAATGAGTAATATAATCAAATAGAACAAAAAAAAATACAAAGCTATTATAAAACAAAAAGTAAAAATAATGATACAAATTCTCCTTTTGGGTTGGTTTATGGAGTTGTAAAATTAACTGGGTCCATGTCTTCGGTATGACGCTACAAGCATGGCACACCTGTATTTGGGGAGTCTCTCCCAATCTTCTCTGCAGATCCTCTTCAAGCTCTGTCAGGTTGGAAGGAGAGCATCACTGCACATTTTTTTTCAGGTCTCTCCAGAGATGTTTGATCGGTTTCAAGTCTGGGCTCTGGCTGGGCCACTCAAGGACATTCAGAGACACTTGTCCCGAAGCCACTCCTGTGTTGTCTTGGCTGTGTTCTTAGGGTCGTTGTCCTGTTGTTCTGTACTTCCTCCGTTCATCTTTCCTTCGATCTCACAGTCCCTGCCACTGAAAAACATCCCCACAGCATGATGCTGCCACCACCATGCTTCACCGTAGGTGTAACCAATGTCAAATGGCTAGCTAGTTAGCGGTGGTGCGCGCTAATAGCGTTTCAATCGGTGACGTCACTTGCTTTGAGACCTTGAAGTAGTGGTTTCCCTTGCTCTGCAAGGGCCGTGGCTTTTGTGGAGCGATGGGTAACGATGCTTCGTGGGTGACTGTTGTTGATGTGTGCAGAGGGTCCCTGGTTCGAGCCCGGGTAGGGGCGAGGGGACGGACTAAAGTTATACTGTTACATAGGGATGGTGCCAGGCTTCCTACAGATGTGAAACTTGGCATTCAGGCCAAAAAGTTCAATCTTGGTTTCATCAGACAAGAGATACTTGTTTCACATGGTCTGGGAGTCTTTAGGTGCCTTTTGACAAACTCCAACCGGCCTGTCATGTGCCTTTTACTGAGGAGTGACTTCCATCTGGCCTCCAGCACTCTAGTTATACTAATAGGAGGCTCTGGCATGGAGCGTTATTTCACTCATTCAGGGGAGGGTGTTTTTCCCTTACATTACAATCAAACACATACTCACACACATGCATTAATGCACAAATGTAGAAGCGCACACGCACACACATGCACTCAAAAAGGCTATTTGATTGCATATCCTATTTGATTTGACCTTTAAGGTTTTTGGGGTCTGTTTTCCAGACTTGTGGACTCTAGGACCTGACTCTATCCCTTCTTCAGATGTGATGTAGTACATGGGATACTCTGTCATTCAGCGTGGGACGGTGAGTAAATTCCTCCATTTAATTATCGGAGCCTTGGTAAAAATACCATCTGGGTGCTAGCAATAGATTAGTTTAAGGCCATACAAAATTATTAAACCATTCCCAGTGAAAGAGTCTCTGTCCCCCTTTAAAATATTCAGACTTTTTATGTTTGTTACAAAGCTAGAGAATGCTGATGCACTGGGCACCAGAGCCTGTGCCCCCTGGAACACCACGACAGGACGCCTACCAAGGGTCAGGAGAGGGGGAGGGATCTCCTGTCTGACCCCCGACGACCACCCTCTCTGCCCAAATGGTTTATTCATATACCAGGCTACCAGTATGAGAACAGACACAGGGCAGTGTACTATGCACAGGGCTTAACTCCTAACATGGCAGCCTGTGAGGTACTGGTACTGTAGCTATGGTACATTTACTGCATAATACCACGACCTACTGGAGGGTCAGAGCACAGCGGGCAAACTGTTTGAAATGACAAACTCAAAGACAAATCCTCACACACATAGGTAGACCGACAGTACAGCAAAGTATTTCTCATAGTGTCGACACATGCCCTCCAGAAATCCAAACCCAGGAACATATGGCTGCATCTCATTCAGCAGACGCTGCTCACCTCCAATCCACCTTAGCACATTACTTTAGGGGCTAACACATACACAGACATGCGCATACATAGAATTGACATGAACGCACATGCACACAAACACACACACAATTAATTATTGATTGATTGATAAACAGATAGATACCGTTGAAGTCGGAAGTTTACATACACTTAGGTTGGAGTCATTAAAACTTGTTTTTCAACCACTCCACACATTTCTTGTTAACAAACTATAGTTTTGGCAAGTCGGTTAGGACATCTACTTTGTGCATAACACAAGTAATTTTTCCAACAATTGTTTACGGACAGATTATTTCACTGTATCACATTTCCAGTTGGTCAGAAGTTTACATACACTAAGTTGACTGTGCCTTTAATTAAACAGCTTGGAAAACTCCAGAAAATGATGTCATGGCTTTAGAAGCCTCTGATAGGCTAATTGACATAATTTGAGTCAATTGGAGGTGAACCTGTGGATATATGTCAAGGCCTACCTTCAAACTCGGAGCCTCTTTGCTTGACATGAAGGGAAAATCAACAGAAATCAGCCAATACCTCAGAAAAAACATTGTAGACCTCCGCAAGTCTGGTTCATCCTTGGGAGCAATTTCCAAACGCCTGAAGGTACCACGTTCATCTGTACAAACAATAGTACGCAAGTATAAACACCATAGGACCACGCAGCCGTCATACCGCTCAGGAAGGAGACGCATTATGTCTCCTAGAGATGAACGTACTTTGGTGCGAAAAGTGCAAATCAATCCCAGAGCAACAGCAAAGGACCTTGTGAAGATGTTGAAGGAAACAGGTACAAAAGTATCTATATCCACAGTAAAACGAGACCTATATGAATGAATGCCAAGTGTCACGTCTGGAGGAAACCTGGCACTATTCCTACGGTGAAGCATAGTGGTGGCAGCATTATGCTGATGGGATGTTTTTCAGCGGCATGGACTGGGAGACTAGTTGGGATTGATGGAAAGATTAATGGAGCAAAGTACCTCAGACTTGGGCGAAGGATCACCTTCCAACAGGACAATGACCCTAAGCACACAGCGAAGACCATGCAGAAGTGGCTTCGGGGCGAGTCTCTGAATGTCCTTGAGTGGCCTAGCCAGAACCCCGACTTGAACCCGATCAAACATCTTTGGAGAGACCTGAACATATCTGTGCAGTGACGATCCCCATCCAACCTGACAGAGCTTGAGAGGATCTGCAGAGGAGAATGTAGCATCATACCCAAGAAGATTCTAGGCTGTAATCGCTGCCTAAGGTGCTTCTACAAAGTACTGAGTAAAGGGTCTGAATAGTTACGCAAATGTGATTTTTCCTGGGTTTTTTTCTTATATATTTGCAGAAATATTCTGTGTAAATCGATGAGGAAAAAAAACAATTGATTCCATTTTAGAATAAGGCTGTAATGTAACAAAATGTGGAAAAAGTCAAGGGGTCTGAATACTGTATGTGTATTTCTCAGGGGTATGACATTAGAATTGTAACCAGCTCTGCAATGCTTGTTTGAAAAAGAGAGATACTTTGAAAAAGGTTTCATTTTCAATTAATCAAAAATTAGACATGACAATGTTTTGCACTCTTCATGAATAATCTATACAACTTGTAGACAAGCTTTTTGAATGGATAAAAGATACCGTATTCATTTTGCTCTCCTGAAATCAAATAAAAAGTACAAAAATCAATAACTTCACATTAAGGTTGGTCTCTCTGAACAATTTAGCAATTACCCACAGTATATTTCACAACCACTTAAAAACGAATTCACAGAAACAAGCACTTTCTTGAAGCCCCTCGGAATGAGGAAGAGCTCCTTGTTAAGGGATCATCCCAGAGGTCTAGTCAGTCAGTACAGCTCTCACATTACACCGGCTTCAGGAAATCCTTAAGACTCCAGCCACCCAAGCCATAGACTGTTCTCTCTGCTTCCCATGGCAAGCGGTACCGGTGCAAGTCTTGACACCAACAGGATTCTGAACAAATTCTATCCCCAAGTCATAAGACTGCTAAATAGCTAACAGAATGGCTACACAGACTATCTGCGTTGAACCTTGTATTTTGTATTTTTGCACTGTCTCTATGCATACTCACAGGACTCTACACTCTCAGGCACACTGACACGCCAACACACACATAACATGCACACACATTTATGCTGACTCTACACAAACGCACACCTACTCACATGAAATCATAATTTACTCTGCTGCTACTCTGTTTATCATATATCCTGATGCCTAGTCACCTTACCCCTATACAGTACATATCTACTTCTAGTGATCCAGTATCCCTGCACATTGTAAATATGGTACTGAAGCTGACCCTGTATCTCGTATGCTTACTTACTTTCTCATGTTCTTCTTATTTCTTATTTTTATTTCTTGTGTGTGTTTGTTCTACTTTATGTTATTCTTAGTATTACATTTATATTGATTACTGCATTGTTGGGTTTGGAGCTTGCAAGAAAGGCACTTCACTGGACTTGTGCACGTTACATTAAAACTTGAAACTAGACTGCAGGCTCCACGGCTGCAGGCTCCACGGCTGTATGCTCAGGTGTCCCTGAACGATGCCACTCAACTAGAGGATCCTTCATTCATCATCGTCCGCAGAGCGTGGAAATTAAACCCCAAAAATGAAGCAGTTTTCCAGCGTCTTAGATTCTGGGGCCAAGACACTTCATCAAACAACAGATCATCAAAACACACTTTGTAAGAAAAATTATTTCCGCAGATGATAAAACCAATTTTTCAAAGACTAAGTATAATGGAATTCATGAAAAGGCAATTTCACCCTTGGGTAGAAATGGGGCAGCCCAGTACGGGTATGTTTGGTTTTTTGTAAAGTTGATTTCCTTATTGTAAACACAGTGCTAGTGCCTACAGTACATAGCCACTCCATTGCATCTCTAGTGTGTGTGCATGGCAGTGCAGGCTGCAAGCATTAAAGCTTCTTTGCGAGTGTCTTAGCTGTTCAAACAGGGACCAGGGATAGACACACACATTCCTCTGCTATGTCCATCAGTCATTATCTGGGTAAAGTAATAAACTATGTGTTTTTTTGTGTGTGTGTGTGTGCATGCGTGTGTTTGAGTATGTATATGTTTGTATGTGTTTGTGAGCATTTGTGAATGTGTGTGTGTGTGTACGCTCATGTGTGTGCCACCCACATAGCTACAGTATACACTGACTGCACAGAGAAAGCTTTAGTCATGCTGTGCTGGATCCATAGATTTACATATCTTTAGACTCAGGACCTTGACACAATAAGACAGAGAAAAGCTTCACCTTGTCCTACCTGCTAGGGATTATTTCTCCACTGTTTACACAAGTCAGAGGAGGCCTTGATTTCCTCCAGACTCAGAGGATGTACAAATCAATGCTTCATCATTACGTATCTGCCCTAAAATGACCCTTGGAAAGATATCATATGTACTGAGTTTATTCAAAAGACCAGACATTCGTATTGGAGAGACAGCATCTCAGATTGAACATGCATTTTAATTATATGAGTTTCATCTGGCCATGTATGAGTGCGCGCAACTCCAGAGATCGAGATTAAAAGCCTTGTAGCAAAGGAAAATATTGACAATATCCCCTGTTGCATTTCATTAAGTCATTCATTAAAGCGTTCTAACATGACCATGTTTAATACAACCCGATCTCATTCAATGCCTTCTGTTCTCAGAGGGAAAATTACTCTATTCAATCCGTTTCCCCCTACATAAAGACACGCTGTGCCAGAGTCTGCCGTAGTAGTTAACCTTTCCGACGTGCGTTCGAGCCCCGTTTCAGCCACTTTCCTGCCCCTGCCCCTCTACCCTCTACTACCCCTGCCCCTCTACTTTCTATTACCCCTGCCCCTCTACTTTCTACTACCCATGCCCCTCTACTTTCTACTACCCCTGCCCCTCTACTTTCTACTACCCATGCCCCTCTACTTTCTACTACCCCTGCCCCTCTACTTTCTACTACCCATGCCCCTCTACTTTCTACTACCCCTGCCCCTCTACTTTCTACTACCCCTGCCCCTCTACTTTCTACTGCCCCTGCCCCTCTACTTTCTACTGCCCCTGCCCCTCTACTTTCTACTGCCCCTGCCCCTCTACTTTCTACTACCCCTGCCCCTCTACTTTCTACTACCCCTGCTCCTCTACTTTCTACTGCCCCTGCCCCTCTACTTTCTACTACCCCTGCCCCTCTACTTTCTACTACCCATGCCCCTCTACTTTCTACTACCCATGCCCCTCTAATTTCTACTACCCATGCCCCTCTAATTTCTACTACCCATGCCCCTCTACTTTCTACTACCCTGCCCCTCTACTTTCTACTGCCCCTGCCCCTCTACTTTCTACTGCCCCTGCCCCTCTACTTTCTACTACCCTGCCCCTCTACTTTCTACTGCCCCTGCCCCTCTACTTTCTACTGCCCCTGCCCCTCTTCTTTCTACTACCCTGTCCCTCTACTTTCTACTGCCCCTGCCCCTCTACTTTCTACTGCCCCTGCCCCTCTACTTTCTACTGCCCCTGCCCCTCTACTTTCTACTACCCATGCCCCTCTACTTTCTACTACCCATGCCCCTCTACTTTCTACTACCCATGCCCCTCTACTTTCTACTACCCCTGCCCCTCTACTTTCTACTACCCCTGCCCCTCTACTTTCTACTACCCCTGCCCCTCTACTTTCTACTACCCCTGCCCCTCTACTTTCTACTACCCCTGCCCCTCTACTTTCTACTGCCCCTGCCCCTCTACTTTCTACTGCCCCTGCCCCTCTACTTTCTACTGCCCCTCTACTTTCTACTACCCCTGCCCCTCTACTTTCTACTACCCATGCCCCTCTACTTTCTACTACCCCTGCCCCTCTACTTTCTACTACCCCTGCCCCTCTACTTTCTACTACCCCTGCCCCTCTACTTTCTACTACCCCGTCTAGACTTTCTACTGTTCTTACCATAACAGTAAAATAGTTAAATCGGACATCCGATCTCCTTAAAAAGACAGGGCAGAAGGACTGATTCATCTCTTTCTGTTATTATGTAGAAAGATGGGGTGATGACCACTCAGTTTAAACTACTACTACATCCTTCAAGTGTATAACACCATGGGATACATAACTCTAAACATGTTGCGTAGGCCCACATTACATTGTCACAAGGGTTGTTGGCAAAAATAAGGCTTTGAAGTTGCATTCCAAGTAAACCTGCCCAAAACCTTCAAATGTCAAAATATGAACTCTGCAAACACTTAGTGAGTGAGTTTTCCATTAGTGTTATTCTGCGCACTCTTGCAAATCGGTTTCATGATCGGTTACCTGCCTATATTCTCACAGGGAGAAGTGGGTTACGGCTGAATGGAAAGTAGAACAGGTTTTTTGGCAGGGTTCCATAGTGCCACAGACAGTAGTTCCATATCCTATTGATCAGTGACCAGCCTTCATCACTTCATTCATAATAACACACTGATCATTACAAACCAACTTAGCTACCTTGATAAAATGTGGTGCAGACTAAACAGTCAAGCCATGCCAGAAGCAACTTCTTCTGTTTAGAACTGCCATGATTGGATATCACTGAAATGCAATATCTTTTTTTCTTAGTATGGCTTTTACCCTCTTGTATGCCTCAATTATTTTTTTATAAACACCAATGATGATGGGAATTGGTACAACAGTTTAACTTGAGTCGACTCTTACTGCAGTATGGTCACCCCAATCTGCAGGTGATGTGTCTCTCCCTCTCCTGTCCAACCTTGAGTTGAGAACATATTGTTTGGGTATTAACAAGAAACTTCACCTCAGTCTTAAACTGGATTTGAAATATCCCACATAAGCTCAATCGGGCTAGAACTGTGTGTGTGTATGAATGTATTTACACATATTGCAGCTAGTTCTGCATGAATTATGCATACTGTTCTGTTGTGTAATTATTAGGTACATTGCGCGTTTGCCGAGGCTGTCAGGCTTTCTCACCAGCTATACCCTACATCTCCTATTCCTGTACCACAATATGCTTTACTTTTTAGATATAGTATGGAGGAGAGCCCATACTGCAGGAGTTGACTGGGTGAGGTTATAGTGCTATGTTAGATTAGATTAGTAAACATAGTTTAGCTATCTTCTATGACAAGGTATGGTTAAGTTGGCTTATGTTTCAAATGGGTTTGTTTATATCATGCTACATTGTGTTACATCAAAATTACCCACACAGCGTAGACTAAATTAATCAAGATCAATTGAGGTCGGTCTGACAAGCCTGTGTTTAGCAGTGGATATTAGACCATCATGTGTCTACGGCTTGGAGCGTTTAAGATCTGAAGATAGATCAGTTGGTCTGTTTTTAGTAGGATGCCCAGACTGTGTGACCCATTTGTGAGGCTGAACTGAGGTCACTCAGGCTGTTAGTAGTAGACTGTGAGCTGTTTCCCTCCAGTCATATCTAGACCACCTCAGGGCCTGTCAGATTCCCTCTAGCCCTCTCTGTCCTGGGAGAGGGGAGGAGAGGGCTCAGCACTTAGTGCTCCACTGGGCCATACTGAGGCTGGACCCCAAGTGCAACTCAAGATAGTCCACAACAATAACAACTCCAAAAAACGACCAAAGAAAACACAAACTGCTTGCGTGCAGGTGAGTTAGCATGTCTTTGTTTACACAGAAGGGGGAAAGGGGATGCCTAGTCAGTTACACAAATGAATGCATTCAACCAACATTTGTCTTACACATCTAACTCAACAGTTCTGAATCAGAGAGGTGTGGGGGGCTGCCTTAATCAACGTTAACGGTTCCCAGGGAGTAGTTGTTGTGGGTTTAACTGCCTTGCTCAAGGGCAGAATGGCAGATTTTTCCACATTGCCGGCTCAGGGATTCAACCTTTCGGTTACTGGCCCAACGCTCTTAACCGCTAGGCTACCTGCTGCCTATCAATCTTTTGGTTCTGTATCTGTGTCACACCGTACACTCCCAGACTCAATATGAGACATACATCTGACGTTGGGCTATACTGAGCTAGTAAGAGAAGGGGAAATGCAGAGTCGTTGACTATGTGCGTTAAAGATTGAGAAAAATGTACTTACTATGACTGATATATGTGGTTGTCTCACCTAGCTATCTTAAGATGAATGCTGTGAGTCGCTGTATGTTTCTCTGGATAAGAGCTTCTGCTAAATGACTAAATATGCATTGCTTATTGCTTTTTAATATGACGGAGACAGACTCCATAAAACATGAGTTTGCGTCTGTAAAAGAAACAGTTTGTTTCATAATGGCAGCTGTACGCATGCACACATACAAACTACAAAACAACAATAATATACAAAACTGCTGGGTTAATAATTCATTGGCAGAATACATAAATAGAGAATCAGGAGTGATTTAATTAACAGAGGCTGAAACGAAGCTCAGTGGATTGGCTTTAATATAGAGAGAGTGTTAGAGAGAGAGAGAGGGGGAGAGAAAGAGTGTGATATCCGACAAGATAGTTATTAGATTTTGTTTATTCATAGATGTATGTGACTTGAGTGAAGCATTAGGCCTACACAGTTCATGATAGTCCCTGTTGTCTTACAGTGTTAATTTCTCAACACTGAGGTATTGCGTTTGTTGTGGGTGCCATCATGCTTTTGTTGTTGTCTGAAATGAATAGTGACAATGTCTTGGTGTTCTGTTTACATACTGTTTTACACACTTTATATGTGTATACTGTTGCTATGTATTACTGCACTGTTGGAGCTAGAAACATAAGCATTTCGCTGGACCTGCGATAACATCTGCAAATATGTGTACGCAACCAATACACTTCGATTTAATTTGTCTCGTTTACAGACCTGGAAACAAAGCAAATACAAACAAAATCTGATGTATATATTGCATATACGTGGAGTCATGATTATTTATTTTTTACCACGCAACCTGACCAGAAAAAAAAAAACATGGTTTACTGTAGTTGTTTGTGTGAATTTCTTAAAGAGATGTTTTATATTGTTTGTTTTAAGGTCCTTGAAAATAGCTTTCATTCCTAAGGTGTTAATGACTGTGATGTTTGAGGTAATGAAAATGGATTGGCTGGCTAACCGGAGCACTCCTCCACTTGAATAACACACAAAAGTAGAGATGGGGCAAAAGCAGGATTAATTCCTGACAGAAAGATGTTCAGTTAATAACACATATTGATGAATCAATTAAATACCTGAATCACATACGCTGCAACTTATTGTTCATTTGAACTACAGTTCCACTGGGTAGGCCTACAGAAACACCTTGAGGCATTTGTCTTAAGCAGTGAATCTTGGGTAGCAGACTACTACTCCAGAAACATAGACCTAAGTGTTCCCTGTAGACTCCTCTCATAAACATCCTTTCTCCAGTCTCCACTGACCTTATAACCTCAGTGGTCATTAGCCTAGGGCTGAGTCACACCATCCATACTGTAGGCTAGGCTACCAAGGCCCTTATTCACAAAACTTCTCAGAGTTAAAGCCTAGATTCAATCAGATCAAGTGTTAACCGACTATAGCAGGGGCCCACATAGAGGATGTTTTGGAGTGTCGGGGTGGAACTGCGTTGGAGTAGCTGCTCTTGCGATCATTGTCACTAAGCCACACCCACCCCACTCACATTCAAAGTTCAGAATGAGAAAGTGTCGGCTATATAGAGATAATGACGCTCAAAAGTAAAAATCATTCAACTAAATAATGAGGGTTTCTATCATCCTAATGGAGGTGTAGATTACATCTCACATTCAACTGTAAACAAGGCTGCATGGGATTTCTGTTAATGCGAGTCCGTGCAGCCAATGGCAATGTCCGCTTCAGGTAAAATGCCAGGAGCTACTTGTGGATTTGACAGCTCTAACAGTGGATCTGATTGAATCGAGCTGATCTCTGTCATATTGAATACAATTACTCGGACAGCAGGGACCTGATCACACTGTAGATCAGCACTTCCACTACGAGATGCTTTATAAATATTGGTTCAAGTGTTATACAATTCCAGAAACCCAAATTATGACCCATAGCTGTAGCTGTTGTCAGGAAACAGGCTGGAGATAGAGAGAATACAAGACAGTGTAATACATGTGATTATCACAAATCAGGGGAATACAACTCTCCTCAGACCAGAGACTAGAGAAAGAATAAAAAGCAGACTGATTAGACTTTGGTTCAAAATGGCCGTCCATTTCTCTCAGACTAAAATAAATAGAGGTTAATAATGCTTATTCTAACGCATGTAAACCAATTACACAGTAGATGACCTGCCATGTCTGACCACTTTATCACTGTTCTGAGGGGTCCTCTGAGTTTGAATTTAGGCTATATGAGAAACATGTCCTGGTATAACCCCTTGGCACTTCCCTATATGAATTATAACAGTTTAGTATTTTATCCTTCATTACAGATATGCTGAAATACTGAAATGTGACTGAGCCAGTGTACTGTGGATGGAAGTAAAGCACTAGCGTGGGATATTTCCCTGCTGAAGTTTCCCCTGTCCAGGTATAGATCGGAGATATTGACAGTGCTGTAGTTGCTGTATATCTTGGGCTGGAATCTGACTACAGGATTGAACTGCTCTCCCTCTCATGATGCACATTCTCAATCACAGTGTCTGTAGAAGCGATTGATGGACAGAGGAGAGGAGTGAGTGAGGGAGAAAGAAGAGGATCGAGGAAAACGAAGAGGTGATGCGTAGCGGTGGAAGATGAAAAGAAAGGAATTGAGATAAACACAGTGAGAAGATCTAATAGTTGTATTTATTTAAATGTAAATATTTAATTCATGTAGAAAATGGACAGATATGAAAATATATATTAGTGATAAGATGGGTAAACCTGTACACATGGCCAAATTTGATGTTCTTTTTTATTTTACATACACGCACAGTGACTGTCGATCCATGGTGAATTTTTCATCCATAAAATGAAAACTTTTCAATATTTTTCTGATTGATTTAGAATATTATATAACATCCCTGAAAGGTATAAGTAGCAAATTATTAAAGAAGTGTCTACAGTGTAATATACTTTTTTTGTTTCTCCCTGGTTTTCTTTCTTTATTATTTACTTTTGTAATTTGTGAAATCTGTATATTGTTCTGTACAATGTTTGTGTGATGCAATTTTAAAAAAAATCTAAAATATGAAAAAGAGACAGAGAAATATTGTACGGAAAAGACAGGTATTTGAGAAAGCTTAAGATAGGTCGAGTAGTGAAAAGATTCCATTGGGTGGTTGAGACGTTGAAGGCTAAATGAGAGCGTTTAATTGAGTCAGTAGAGTACTTCTTCAGCTCTGCTCCATGAACACTGTCTACTGTGGTTTCCCTGCCGAGAGGCAAAGTACGCACAGCCTCAACAGCACAAAGGAGAGAGAAAGAGAGAGAGAGAGAGAGAGAGAGAGAGAGAGAGAGAGAGAGAAATTATAGGGGTAGAAACATAGAAAGGGTGATGGAGAGAAACAGAGAGACATCCTCTTGAAAACACACACAGATAAAATAGACCCGAACAACCCACACATATCATTAGGTTTTCTACGGTGGGGCATAGCTTTAGGAACTACCACTGAGTGTATTCAAGACACATGTACCACCTTCCCAGTGATGGCAATGGATAATGCTAAAACACAAGCAAAGAAGACATGATGGCCTGGAAAGTGGAAACAGTTCCAACATAAAGTTAATAAAAACATTTTTTATGAACCTTTATTTAACAAGGAAGTATATACCTATTGAGTCAGGACTTCTTTCTCAAGGGATCATTGGCCAAGAAAGGGAGCTCAGGTTACCCACCACACCTTCCCACTAAAGGCTAAAAGCAAATACAGATGTGGCTAGTGTTGACTAAACACACATGGTGGATACAATATGTCCAGTATAATCTGTACAGAGACCCAGGAGACAGACAGACATATCCAGCTTGGATCTCTGCAGGGCAGTGTAGATCTGACTTGGTGTCTGGTGGTCACAGACACTTTGACTCTTCTGGTCTCTCAGGCGGTCTACAGACATAAGCTACAGCCATCTGCTGCAGGCTCTCCAAAGGTTAAACCCTGTCTGTTTCTCAGAGGAACTCAGAGAACGAGGGATTGTACTGCAGAATGGCCTGAAAAGAAAAGGAATGAGAGAGAGGAAAAGTGTGTGTGTCTACTCAGTGGAGATCGGCTCTGTAAGGACTGGCTGTGAGTTTCAGCAGACTTATAGAAAGTATCCCACATTCTTCTGTTCGTTTTCACATTGTACTAGCTGTAGAATCTAACCATTTTCCAATGTGTGTTTGAGTTTTGGACAAGCAAGGTTGTTAATGCTTGTGTAATAGAATTTTTGAAAACCAACATTAAATGATATGCCGCTTGATGCAGCGATCCAAACTTTAACTGGAGAGAGAGATTTGCACATCGTTACAACACTGTATATAGACATAATATGACATTTGAAATGTCTTTATTCTTTTGGAACTTCTGTGAGTGTAATGTTTACTGTTCATTGTTATTGTTTATTTCCCTTTTTTTCTATTTCTACTTCACTTGCTTTGGCAATGTTAACATATGTTTCTCATGCCAATAAATCCCTTGAATTGAAATGAGAGAGAGAGAGGAAGAGACAGAAAGAGACAAAAGGAGACAGAGCGAGCTAAAGGGGGGCGATAGAGGGAGTGGGGGGGGGGGGGGGGGGGGGGGGGTTCCTGGGGTGAAGGTTAGAGTGAGAGGTTAAGGGAGGGCTTTAATGTCGGCGTGGCTTTGAAGCCTGTTACCTTTGTGATGTCTGATGTGCTTTAAACGCTTCTTTACCCACACCCAACACCTTCACTAGACACCCTTTCCCCGCAGTCCTTCACTCGACACCCCTTCGCCACTGTAAGCGAAAATGTCTCTCTCTCTTTCTCTCCCCTGATGTGTGATCTTGCTTTCTCTTCCCGGTTCTCATGCCCCACCCCAATCAACTTCCTATTTCTGTATCTTATCTCTCCTTCCCCCTTCCCTTCTCTCTTTACTCTGTGTCAGCCCTGTACAGCAGAACAGGGATATCTGACATCTTTGGCACCAAACAGGACCCAGTACTCACCACTCAGTGTCTGCAGACCCGGAGTCCGACACGTCTCATCTCTCACCCCACAACCAAAATAACGTCACACCTGAGACACAGAGACTATGAAGAAGCCTCAGCTCCAGTAGACGGGGTACTCAGTACGAAGTGGCAGCCTGTTCTCCTTGTAGTTACAGATTCTTGGCTGGGACTATTAAATATTAATGTGCTATCGGCTAGAAAGTGCTGTAGCTCTCTCTCGCTCTCTCTCTCTCTCTCTCTCAATTTAATAACTCTGTTATTTAAAAAATGATCATGTAGAATTAACAAGAGACCTTAGTCTGTGACCCTCAAACATATACCAAGTACAGACAAGGAGCAGCAAGAAGAAAACACTCAATGTACATGAATTGTTCATTCATTTATGTTCCCCCTTATTGCATTACTTTGACTACTACCTGTTGCCGAGTTTATGCGGCATACCTACTTACTGCATTACAGAGGAAATACACTGTGACCTTGAACATGTTCCCTCCTCAACAATCCCTCTATTTTCACCAATCTCCACTAAAAGGCCTGATCTAACCCATGCAGCCCCTCTCTGCGGTGCGAGAGGCACAAGGACATTTCAACAGCACTCGGTTTCCACACTCAAATACGGCTTCCATTGTTGTCTTTCACATGAGCAGCCTGAGTAGGCTTAGTCAAATCCAGCCTAATGCAGTTCACAACTCACTCTCTCTCCGGACAAAAGGGAGGGAAAGGAAAAGACATGTGAGAGCAGACATATTCAGGCACCATTGTGTTTGTGTGTTGTATTGTTTTGTTTGATCTCGGGATGTTTAAGAGATTCGGACTAAGACCAATTCAGACGGCTTGCTTCAGTTCAGCTGTACGGAAGTAAGAATTCATTTGAAGCATTGTTGTATTGTGTAGGGAGAGTGTGCCAGCCCACAGCTGCACCGTATGGAAACATGATGTGTTCTAAAAGGGTTTCTTCATGTCCAGGTTTCTGATTGAATCTTTTATTCTTTACCCAAAAACCCTTTACAGAATTGCGAGGTTGCAAGAGTAACAGTTTAAAATCCAGCCAGGTTACCCGGGAGACATGTCAGTATTCAACGTCCATTTATGTCTAAGGAAGTCAGGTGATGACTTGGAAACCAGCCACTAGGGGCAACAGTGAGCGATGTTACCTTCAAGTAGGTTTCTGTTTTGCTAGGGTGACGGGGATTGTGAATGGGTGTAAACTTCTGCCTCTGATTCTGAAGGTTGCAAGTTCAAATCCAGCGGTAAACCTTAACCCTTACCTTAATCATTCAGATTTAATGCCTAAGAAGTAAAACATTTGGCGATAATGCCTAAACTTACTTTACACACTTCGCAATTTCACATTTGGAACAACTTAGAAATGTGAATTTTGAGAAACATGGATGAGTGTCTAATTCTGACGCGAGACTGTGAGAGCTGGTGCACTGAAATAATAATAACTTTGTGTGTGTGTACAGAATGTGTGTGTGTGTCCTTGAATCACATCACTCCACCATTTCTCCATGGTGATTACCTGACAGTGGCTGGAGGGGAAATTAGCAGAAACCCACAGCCTCTCTGCAGCAGCAATCTGGGAGAGATCCACTCTGAGGAAGTAGTGCTCTGCTGTGCCATTGCAGCCAGTAATAAATTGGCTGTTTATTAGGCTGCACGTTCAATTTAAGCCCCTGAAGAGAGGCAGAAGATTAAAGGAACAATAAAGCCTCTCCTCTCTCCTCTAGCGGTCCAAAGGATGGAGTGATTCCTCAGAAGAAGCCTTGCGTCGCTGATTGCCTTTCCTATATCCTTTTTTCTTTAATGTCAAATTGTCTCTCTTATTTTAATCCTCATTAACAGCAGCGATCTCCTGCTGCAGTCTGATCTGCTGTAATGACTTAAAGAAGTCTGCAGAAACACTAAGACCAGACGAGTGTTGCTGCTGGCTGCACCTCACATACCTCCTGTTGAAGAACAAACAAACACTAAACAAACAATTGTTGTCTGGTGATGTCAGGCTGGTCAACTGGCTACAATAGGCTCCTCTACTCAACTAAATTCAACTCAGCCCAATTGAGTTAAGGTATCAGTTCAATTCCTAATGCCAAAGTTCAGCGCTATAGCACGATTCAAATTTAAAGGACATTTTAACTCGTTGCAGGCTTGCATATGTTAGCTCAATCAGAAATTACCTTTACATTTCAAGCGCACTAGAGTGCTGGACTTCGGCGAAACGGATTGAATCGAGCCCTTAGTTCCGAACATGTTGATTTCATCATGTATCTAATTGATGACAACAACCAGGAAATGCCAGAATAAACTCATCTCTGTGCTTGTCTATATCACATGGTTGTGACTAGATGGAGACTAGCTATGACCAGAAGTTACTTTTCGTAGCAGGTTATGAGAGCATTTTAGCTAACCCTAACCCTAAGAATATTCCTAACTTTAACCAAATTATCCTAACCTGCTACATGTATTATCCTAAGCTGCTGCATAAGTTCTCCTAACCTGCTATGAAAAAGTAACTTCCAGTCGTAGCTTTATACCACCTAGTCCATAGGTCACACTTTATATGGATAGTCCAGATAGTCCATTTGTAGATGCTTTACAGATGGTCATACTGCTTGCAAATGTTACATTTATGGTTAGGTTTAGAATAAGGGTTAAGGTCAGGGTTAGGTCTACGGTTAGGGTAAGGGTTTAGTGTTACAATTTGTTTAGATGTCAATAAGTGGGGACATTTCTGGAGTATACAGATGGAGAACGTATTCTCCCTCCCTTCTGAAAAAAAAATGTAATTCAAACTAGAATGGAATACTAAAACATGGAAGGGAGACCACTAGTGGTGACATGAGACATGGCACGTGGATTTGTGTCAACTATGCTTACCTTACATCAGTTCCTCATTAATTAAAAGGTTTGTTTTAGCTATGTATTAGGTGTTACGTCCTTAGCTATGACTTTAAAGGGCCAATCTGTGGTTTGAACTATAACAAAGTGGCCACAGCACCACTGATTTGGTAAACAGCTGAGGGATGGGGATGAAGAACTGTAACCACTCTCAAACTCACAGACAGAATTATGGATACAGTTCATGATATCAATATTATAGTGCTAACCATGTTTTGGTGCTATACAGTGTTTGTTTACATTTACATGGTTTACAAACAAAGTCGTTATTAAGCTCATATTTGGGGTTCTGATGGGATATGACAGTTGAACTATGCTCAATCAATGGGTGTATATCATTAATTTAAACGTCTAAATATTGATGTAGCAACTGCAGATTGCACCTTTAATGCAAGTGGTCCTAAATGCAGTAATGATGTCTGATGTCTTGTCTGTCTATGAAAAAAATCCAAAATGGGAAATGACTGTTTGGTAACACTTTATGTTAAGGTTCCTTCAAGTGGAACTGACAGGATTTTAACTACTTTGCAGATAGACAATCATAATATCAGTCAAAAATGTCCAATTCCCACTTTATGCTACAAAACCAACTTCATGAGAGGCGTTGTTTCCTCAATAGATGGATGCAGTTCAGTGCATGATTCATATAGCTAATTTACCAATACTTTTCCTGGTAGTCCAACAAATATTGCTATCAGGTTGTAAATCACAGCAAGCCTGGTAGATTGTTGGCTGTCTCCAGCCCTTCAGGATGCACTGTTTCAGTTTCAATGACTCAATGTTTTGTACAAAAACGAACGAATGTAACTAAAGCTGGGAATGTCAATACAATCAAACTAGAAAGGGCAATGACCACTAGTCAGTCATAACATGGCTAATAGGCTAGCGTATCTATTTATGTAGCTATTTACTTAGCAAGCTAAAAACACGGACAAGCAAGCATTGGCAAGCTGAAGAATGGCGAGCAGGCTCTTATTCCCCATCGTTAATAATTGCAATTTTGACAGCCAACTACAAGCTAAAAAGGTTTGAGTGTTTATCTACTGTTCCCTCGTTATATTTTAGCTTATCTCGCTTTGGCTAACATTACTTGTTGATCTTGTTGTTGTTGATGTGTATAGACAACTGAGGGAGAAGGAGCCTACCTGTTCATGGTTGTTTCATCCATAGGACTGTAAAGTATTTACATATTTGCAGAATATTTTGCGGCTTTTGGCAAATACGTTCTAATGATCTAAAGTCGTGCTGTTGCTACTGCCTGTAAACACACAGTCTAGTTCAAAGTAAGTGATGGCATATAGGCCTACTGTAGCTCTGATTGGCTATGGCGCACCGGTCTGTGTTGAGTCCAGTCCAGGACAAGACTGACACGTTTTTATTAGGTTTTATTTACTGCAGTGTCTATCAATTGTCCAAACGCACAGCTTTCCCACTCTATATTTCTATCACATTTTCACACATGCCTTAATCTACGTCATTCCCAAACATTCTATGAAAGTATGAAAATGTGAAAATTCTAATTTCTCAAAGGATAACATTCTTCCTGGGGGTGTATATGAAGAGACTTGAATAAGATTTCATGTTGCTAAAATGCTGTCAGTTCAACTTTAATAAACCATTAACAAACAGTTTGTAAGAGTTTACTTACCATTTATTAATCATTGTTCCAACATTTGTAAATGTCAATAAGCAATCTCTAAATAATAATTTACGTAGTCATAAATACTATTTTATATGATTTAATAAGGATTTATAAGATCATTAATAAGGTGTTTCATCATAGTATTTTCACAATTTGTTAATTATTAATAATGTACTACTAATGTACTTATACAGGAGTTAACTCAACAAAAATGGTTGATTAATGGTTTGACTCAGCATTTATATACATATTTATACCTGTATTTATATATGTCATCAATGCAGTAGTGTAAAGTACTTAAGTAAAAATACTTTAAAGTACTACTTAAGTAGTTTTTTGTGGTATCTGTACTCTACATTACTATTTATATTTTTGCCTACTTTTACTTCACTACATTCCTAAAGAAAATAATGTCCTTTTTACTCCATACATTTTCCCTGACACCCAAAAGTACTCGTTACATTTTGACAGGAAAATTGTCCAATTCACACACATAAAAAATAACATCTCTGGTCCTCCCTACTGCCTCTGATCGGGTGGACTCACTAAACACTGATGCTTTGTTTGTAAATTATGTCTGAGTGGTGGAGTGTGCCCCAAACCAAATACTTTTAGACTTTTACTCAAGTAGTATTTTACTGGGACTTTCACTTTTACTTGAGTCCTTTTCTATTATGGTATCTTTACTTTTAGTCATGTATGACAATTGAGTACTTTTTCCACCACTGCATGAATGGGATACTGTCACGAACGTTGTTGTAAGAATCGGACCAAGGTGCAGCGTGGTTTGGGTTCATCATCTTTATTTAATGTGAACCGGCAAAAAACATTAAAGAAGAAAGAAACGAACGTGAAGCTATGTAGTGCTAACCAGCAACTAAACACAAAACAAGATCCCACAACAAACAAGTGGGAAAAGGCTGCCTAAATATGATCCCGAATCAAAGACAACGATAGACAGCTGCCTCTGATTGGAAACCATACCAGGCCAACATAGAAATAAAAAAAACTAGAATACCCACCCTAGTCACACCCCGACCTAACCCAAATTAGAGAATAAAGGATCTCTAAGGTCAGGGCGTGACAGATACTTGTTAGTTGTTAATGAGTACATTTGTAAATGTGAGTACATGAACTTATTAATACCTCAAATTGATTAATGTAGATCCTTATAGACCATTTACTAATTATTAAACCATTTGCAGCCTCTAATCTAAAGTGTACACTATATATACTTTATAAATGTTTATAAATGACTTGTTACTCCCCAAAAGCTGGCCACATCAGTAACCAATACCTGACGCTCCAACAATGGCTAAAAATAACCAAAAACATGCAATGGTAAAGAAGAAGTACACAGAAGAAGGAAGTCCAATAAAACATTTGTTCAATTAAAAACAGAGCATCTCCAGAATAAATTGTATCACATGAACTTGCTTGTGAGAATGCTGTTCATCGACTACAGTTCAGCGTTCCACACCATAGTGCCCACGAAGCTCATCACTAAGCTAAGGACCCTGGGACTAAACCCCTCCCTCTGCAACTGGATCCTGGACTTCCTGACGGGCCGCCCCCAGGTGGTAAGGGTAGGCAACAACATGTCTGCCACGCTGATCCTCAACACTGGGGTCCCCCAGGGGTGTGTACTTAGTCCCCTCCTGTACTCCCTGTTCACCCACAACTGCGTGGCCAAACACGACTCCAACACCATCATTACAGTGCCTTGCGAAAGTATTCGGCCCCCTTGAACTTTGCGACCTTTTGCCACATTTCAGGCTTCAAACATAAAGATATAAAACTGTATTTTTTTGTGAAGAATCAACAACAAGTGGGACACAATCATGAAGTGGAACGACATTTATTGGATATTTCAAACTTTTTTAACAATTCAAAAACTGAAAAATTGGGCGTGCAAAATTATTCAGCCCCTTTACTTTCAGTGCAGCAAACTCTCTCCAGAAGTTCAGTGAGGATCTCTGAATGATCCAATGTTGACCTAAATGACTAATGATGATAAATACAATCCACCTGTGTGTAATTAAGTCTCCGTATAAATGCACCTGCACTGTGATAGTCTCAGTAGGTCCGTTAAAAGCGCAGAGAGCATCATGAAGAACAAGGAACACACCAGGCAGGTCTGAGATACTGTTGTGAAGAAGTTTAAAGATTTGGATACAAAAAGATTTCCCAATCTTTAAACAGCCCAAGGAGCACTGTGCAAGCGATAATATTGAAATGGAAGGAGTATCAGACCACTGCAAATCTACCAAGACCTGGCCGTCCCTCTAAACTTTCAGCTCATACAAGGAGAAGACTGATCAGAGATGCAGCCAAGAGGCCCATGATCACTCTGGATGAACTGCAGAGATCTACAGCTGAGGTGGGAGACTCTGTCCATAGGACAACAATCAGTCGTATATTGCACAAATCTGGCCTTTAAGGAAGAGTGGCAAGAAGAAAGCCATTTCTTAAAGATATCCATAAAAAGTGTTGTTTAAAGTTTGCCACAAGCCATCTGGGAGACACACCAAACATGTGGAAGAAGGTGCTCTGGTCAGATGAAACCAAAATTGAACTTTTTGGCAACAATGCAAAACGTTATGTTTGGCGTAAAAGCAACACAGCTCATCACACTGAACACACCATCCCCACTGTCAAACATGGTGGTGGCAGCATCATGGTTTGGGCCTGCTTTTCTTCAGCAGGGACAGGGAAGATGGTTAAAATTGATGGGAAGATGGATGGAGCCAAATACAGGACCATTCTGGAAGAAAACCTGATGGAGTCTGCAAAATACTTGAGACTGGGACGGAGATTTGTCTTCCAACAAGACAATGATCCAAAACATAAAGCAAAATCTACAATGGAATGGTTCAAAAATAAACATATCCAGGTGTTAGAATGGCCAAGTCAAAGTCCAGACCTGAATCCAATCGAGAATCTGTGGAAAGAACTGAAAACTGCTGTTCACAAATGCTCTCCATCCAACCTCAATGAGCTCGAGCTGTTTTGCAAGGAGGAATGGGAAAAAATGTCAGTCTCTCGATGTGCAAAACTGATAGAGACATACCCCAAGCGACTTACAGCTGTAATCGCAGCAAAAGGTGGCGTTACAAAGTATTAACTTAAGGGGGCTGAATAATTTTGCACGCCCAATTTTTCAGTTTTTGATTTGTTAAAAAAGTTTGAAATATCCAATAAATGTCGTTCCACTTCATGATTGTGTCCCACTTGTTGTTGATTCTTCACAAAAAAATACAGTTTTATATCTTTATGTTTGAAGCCTGAAATGTGGCAAAAGTTTGCAAAGTTCAAGGGGGCCGAATACTTTCGCAAGGCACTGTAAGTTTGCTGACGACACAACAGTATGCCTATACCGACAATGATGAGACAGCCTATAAAGAGGAGTTCAGAGAACTGGCAGTGTTTAGTTTTGCCCAGGACAACAACCTCTCCCTCAATGTGAGCAAGACAAAGTAGCTGATCAGTGTGCCACCAGGAAGTACAGATAGTAACATTAGTATAAATCCCCTCGCACGGTCCCCGCAGCCGGACAACTTTCTTATGGCTTAGGGAGGGAAATGCTGTAGGAATGCTCAACCGGTGTCACTCATTCAGCTGACAGAAACTTTCAACCGGTTTTCCCCATTAAGCAGCGAGTCGGAGTCTGAGGCTGAGCCTTCTCTGGTCTCTGCTCCTCCCGTTACGGGGTCTGAGACGTCGAAGCTTCCCACCATTAGCTCTGACAAATTGAAAACCCTAGTCATTGGCAACTCCATTACCTGCAGTATTAGACTTAAAACGAATCATCCAGCGATCATACACTGTTTACCAGGGGGCAGGGCTACCGACGTTAAGGCTAATCTGAAGATGGTGCTGGCTTTAGCTAAAACTGGCGAGTGTAGAGAGTATAGAGATACTGTTATCCACGTCGGCACCAACGATGTTAGGATGAAACAGTCAGAGCGCAACTTAGCTTCAGCGTGTAAATCAGCTAGAAAGATATGTCGGCATCGTGTAATTGTCTCTGGTCCCCTCCCAGTTAGGGGGAGTGATGAGCTCTACAGCAGAGTCTCACAACTCAATCGCTGGTTGAAAACTGGTTTCTGTCCCTCCCAAAAGATAGAATTTGAAGATAATTGGCCCTCTTTCTGGGACTCACCCACAAACAGGACCAAGCCTGGCCTGCTGAGGAGTGATGGACTCCATTCTAGCTGGAGGGGTGCTCTCATCTTATCTACCAACATAGACAGGGCTCTAACTCCTTTAGCTCCACAATGAAATAGGGTGCAGGCCAGGCAGCAGGCTGTTAGCCAGCCTGCCAGCTTAGTGGAGTCTGCCACTAGCACAGTCAGTGTAGTCAGCTCAGCTATCCCCATTGAGACTGTGTCTGTGCCTCAACCTAGGTTGGGCAAAACTAAACATGGCGGTGTTCGCCTTAGCAATTTCCAGAGAATAAAGACCTCCTCCATTCCTGCCATTATTGAAAGAGATTGTGATACCTCACATCTCAAAATAGGGCTACTTAATGTTAGATCCCTCACTTCAAAGGCAGTTATAGTCAATGAACTAATCACTGATCATAATCTTGATGTGATTAGCCTGACTGAAACATGGCTTAAGCCTGAGGAATCTATTGTGTTAAATGAGGCCTCACCTCCTGGTTACACTATTAAATGAGGCCTCACCTCCTGGTTACACTAGTGACAATATCCCCCGTGCATCCCGCAAAGGCGGATGTGTTGCTAACATTTACGATAGCAAATTTCAATTAAAAAAAAAGAAGTTTTCATCTTTTGAGCTTCTAGTCATGAAATCTATGCAGACTACTCAATCACTTTTTATAGCTACTGTTTACAGGCCTCCTGGGCCATATACAGCGTTCCTCACTGAGATCCCTGAAATCCTATCGGACCTTGTAGTCATAGCATATAATATTCTAATTTTTGGTGATTTAAATATTCACATGGAAAAGTCCACAGACCCACTCCAAAAGGCTTTCGGAGCCATCATCGACCCAGTGGGTTTTGTCCAACATGTCTCTGGACCTACTCACTGTCACAGTCATACTCTGGACCTAGTTTTGTCCCATGGAATAAATGTTGTGGATCTTAATGTTTTTCCTCATAATCCTGGACCACCATTTTATTATGTTTGCAATCGCAACAAATAATCAGCTGAGACCCCAACCAAGGAGTATTAAAAGTCGTGCTATAAATTCTCAGACAACATAAAGATTCCTTGATGCCCTTCCAGACTCCCTCTGCCTACCCAAGGATGTAAGAGGACAAAGATCAGTTAACCACCTAACTGAGGAACTCAATTTAACCTTGCGCAATACCCTAGATGCAGTTGCAACCCCTAAAAACTACAAACATTTCTCATAAGAAACTAGCTCCCTGGTATGCAGAAAATACCCGAGCTCTGAAGCAAGCTTCCAGAAAATTGGAACGGAAATGGCGCCACACCAAACTGTAAGTCTTCCAACTAGCTTGGAAAGACAGTACCGTGCAGTATCGAAGAGCCCTCACTGCTGCTCGATCATCCTATTTTTCCAACTTAATTGAGGAAAATAAGAACAATCCTAAATGTATTTTTGATACTGTCGCAAAAATAACTAAAAAGCAGCATTCCCCAAGAGAGGATGGCTTTCACTTCAGCAGTAATAAATTCATGAACTTCTTTGAGGAAAAGATCATGATCATTAGAAAGCAAATTAGGGACTCCTCTTTAAATCTGCGTATTCCCCAAAAGCTCAGTTGTCCTGAGTCTGCACAACTCTGCCAGGACCTAGGATCAAGAGAGACACTCAAGTGTTTTAGTACTCTTGACATAATGATGAAAATAATCATGGCCTCTAAACCTTCAAGCTACATACTGGACCCTATTCCAACTAAACTACTGCAAGAGCTGCTTCCTGTGCTTGGCCCTCCTATGTTGAACATAATAAACGGCTCTCTATCCACCGGATGTGTACCAAACTCACTAAAAGTGGCAGTAATAAAGCCTCTCTTGAAAAAGCCAAACCTTGACCCAGAAAATTTTAAAAACCGGCCTATATCAAATCTATAAAGCTGTTGCGCAGCAACTCACTGCCTTCCTGAAGACAAACAATGTATACGAAATGCTTCCGTCTGGTCTTAGACCCCATCATAGCAATGAGACTGCACTTGTGAAGGTGGTAAATTACCTTTTAATGGCGTCAGACCGAGGCTCTGCATCTGTCCTTGTGCTCCTAGACCTTAGTGCTGCTTTTGATACCATCGATCACCACATTCTTTTGGAGAGATTGGAAACCCAAATTGGTCTACACAGACAAGTTCTGGCCTGGTTTAGATCTTATCTGTCGGAAAGATATCTGTTTGTCTCTGTGAATGGTTTGTCCTCTGACAAATCCACTGTAAATGTCGGTGTTCCTCAAGGTTCCGTTTTAGGACCACTATTGTTTTCACTATATATTTTACTTCTTGGGGATGACATTCGAAAACATAATGTTAACTTTCACTGCCATACGTACATTGTTTTTTAATATATATTTTTTTAATTTTACCCCCTTTTCGTGGTATCCAATTGTTAGTAGTTACTATCTTGTCTCATCGCTACAACTCCCGTACGGGTTCGGGAGAGACGAAGGTCGAAAGCCAGGCGTCCTCCGAAACACAACCCAACCAAGCCGCACTGCTTCTTAACACAGAGCGCATCCAACCCGGAAGCCAGCCGCACCAATGTGTCGGAGGAAACACCGTGCACCTGGCAACCTTGGTTAGCGTGCACTGCGCCCGGCCCGCCACAGGAGTCGCCAGTGCGCGATGAGTCAAGGATATCCCTACCGGCCAAGCCCTCCCTAACCCGGACGACGCTGGGCCAATTGTGCGTCGCCCCACGGACCTCCCGCTCGCGGTCGGTTGCGACAGAGCCTGGGCGCGAACCCAGTCCTGTGTGAATTTAAGTATGCTCTCTCTAATTCTCTCTTTCTCTCTTTCTTTCTCTCTCTCAGAGGACCTGAGCCCTAGGACCATGCCTCAGGACTACCTGGCATGACGACTCCTTGCTGTCCCCAGTCCACCTGGCCGTGCTGCTGCTCCAGTTTCAACTGTTCCGCCTGCGGCTATGGAACCCTGACCTGTTCACCGGACGTGCTAGCTGTCCCAGAACTGCTGTTTTCAACTCTCTAGAGACAGCAGGAGCGGTAGATATACTCTTAATGATCGGCAATGAAAAGCCAACTGAGATTTGCTCCTGAGGTGCTGACTTGTTGCACCCTCGACAACTACTGTGATTATTATTATTTGACCATGCTGGTCATTTATGAACATTTGAACATCTTGGCCATGTTCTGTTAAAATCTCCACCCGGCACAGCCAGAAGAGGACTGGCCACTCCTCATAGCCTGGTTCCTCTCTAGGTTTCTTCCTAGGTTTTGGCCTTTCTAGGGAGTTTTTCCTACCACCGTGCTTCTACACCTGCATTGCTTGCTGTTTGGGGTTTTAGGCTGAGTTTCTGTACAGCACTTTGAGATATCAGCTGATGTAAGAAAGGCTATATAAATACATTTTTTTGATTTAATTTGATCATGGACTACAGGAAAAGGCGGGACGAACAGGCCCCCATTAATATTGACAGGGCTGTAGTGGAGCGGGTCGAGAGTTTCAAGATCCTTGGTGTCAACATCACCAACTAACTATCATGGTCCAAACACACAAAGACAGTCATGAAGAGGGTACAACAAAACATTTCCCCCTTAGGAGACTGAAAAGATTTGGCATGGGTCCCAAGATCCTCAATAAGTCCTGCAGCTGCACCATCGAGAGCATCCTGACCAGTTGCATCCCTGTATGATATGGCATCTGATCGTAAGGCGCTACAGAGCGTAGTGCGTACGGCCCAGTACATCACTGGGGACAAGCTTCCTGCCATCCAGGACCTATATAATAGGCGGTGTCAGAGGAAAGCCCATAAAGTTGTCAGAGACTCGAGTCACCAAAGTCATAGACTTTTTTCTCTGCTATCGCACGGCAAGCAGTACCAGAGCGCCAAGTCTAGGACCAAAAGACTCCTTAACAGCTTCTATCTCCAAGCCATAAGACTGCTGAACAATTGGCCACTGGACTATTGACATTGACACCCCCCCCCCCCCCCCCCCCCCCCTCCATTTGTTTTGTATACTGCTGCTACTCATTGTTTAATATCTATGCATAATCACTTCACCCCTACCTACATGTACAAATTACCTCAACTAACCTGTACCCCTGCATACTGACTCGGTACCGGTACTCCTTGTATATAGCCTCATTATTGTTATTTTATGGTGCTACTTTTTATGATTTTTTACTTCAGTTTATTTGGTAAATATTTTCTTAACTCTTCTTAAACTGCATTGATGTTTAAGGGCTTGTAAGTAAGCATTTCACGGTAAGGTCTACACTTGTTGTATTCAGTGCATGTGACAAATACAGTTTGATTTGTTTTGAACAATTTCAGTTACATATTTTATAAGCAGCCATTAACAAAAGCCTGAGAAATCACAAGTGATCATCAACTTCGGCAACTTGCACTTGAGCCAGAAGTATATGTGCAGTGCTAAACTATATACAGTACCAGTTAAAAGTTTGGACACACCTACTCATTCCAGGGTTTTTTTTTATTTGTACTATTTTATACATTGTAGAATAATAGTGAAGACCTCAAAACTATGAAATGTAACATATGTAGTAATCAATAAAGTGTTAAACAAAACCCAAATATATTTTATATTTGAGATTCTTCAAAGTAGCCACCCTTTGCCTTGATGACAGCTTTGCACATTCTCGGCATTCTCAAATCAAATCAAATTGTATTGGTCACATACACATGATTAGCAGATGTAATGTGAGTGTAGAGAAATGCCTATGCTTCTAGTTCCGACAGTGCAGTAGTGATATCTAACAAGTAATCTAACAATTCCCCAACAGCTACCTAATACACACAAATCTAAAGGGATGGAATACGAATATGTACATATAATTATATGGATGAGTGATGGCCAAGCGGCATAGGTGTGGCGAAATCTGCACGGAGCCTTCACCGTGCACTGCCACTTTCTGAGCGCATGAGCAGTAAGGTATGAGATATGAATAGAGCTCATTCAGCTCTTTGGGGATGAGCTCTTTGGTGGCGCGACAGTTTGATTGTGTGTGCTGTGCTGCAGAAGTTTTGTTTGTTTTCAGCGTGTGTAGTTTATAGAGTATTTAACTCAATCATCGGTGTAATCGCTCTAGGTCGTGGTTGTTTTCGTTTGGGACCACGCCCGTTATGGATCGCATGGATTAGTAGCAACATTGTTGCGAAGCTTTAACATACAAACCAACAAACCATCGGACAGTCAGACAGTACACCTGCACGCCTGAAGACCACAGCTAAGATCTCTCTTGTTCTCTTTCTCTTTTTCTCTTCCCTCTATCGTTCCAGTGCTTTACCCTGCAACAGACTCTCTATTTTTCCAATGCACTTCCCATGAAGTTCATTAGAGCTGGACTATTATTGCCCTGCCAGAAGTATTTTGACATTTTAGTTAAAAGGGAGGTTGCTTGCAAGTTGTGTATTGTTATGTGAACTGTATTGAGGTGTACTAATGACATGTGGCCGAGAAGACTGTGGACATTTTTAAGGCCTTTGTTGTGTCGATGAACACCCCCCACATTCATACCCTCTGCACTCATCCACTAGAAAATAATACAGATTATTGCAAATACTATGTTGATGACTGGGTTCGTTCTTGTATGAAGTTGCTGTTGAATTGCTCTGCCATTATTAGTATTACTATTATTGTATGAGGTATTCTTGTTTGGGTTATCCCTGTGCTGTGATGTGGGTTTTATATGGTGTGTATTCTTTTTTTCTCTCCACTGGCTATCTGGTAAACAGGCTACCCTCTAGGCAGTCTCTTCTGCTGATGTGTGTGGATCTGGTAGTGGTACTCTCTATTCTACTCTTTTCCTTTCGGCATGGTTAATACCTGCCTGGCGCCCGAACAAAATATTTCTTTACCCCTCTCTAATAAATACCGCTACATAGGCAAGATACAATAGATTGTATAAGATACAGTATACTGTACACATATGAGATGAGTAATGTAAGATATGTAAACATTATTAAAGGGCATTGTTTAAAGTGACTAGTGAGTCTCTATGTAGTTAGCAGCCTAACTGAGTTAGTGATTGCTGTTTAGCAGTCTGATGGCCTTGAGATATTTTCAGTCTCTTGGTCCCAGCTTTGATGCACCTGTACTGACCTCACCTTCTGGATGGTAGAGCGGTGAACAGGCAGTGGCTCAGGTGGTTGTTGTCCTTGATTATCTTTTTGGCCTTCCTGTGACATTGGGTGCTGTAGGTGTCCTGGAGGGCAGGTAGTTTGCCCCCTGTGATGCGTTTTGCAGACCACACCACTCTCTGGAGAGCCTTGGGGGTGAGTACGCTGCAGTTGCCGTACCAGGCGGTGATACAGCCTCACCGTGATCTGATTTAGGCCTTGGTAGTCAATACACGGGCGCAGACCTCCCTCCTTCTTCTTCTCAAAAAGAAACTCGAGGAGGCGGGTGAAGTAGAGGACCGAATGTACCCCTGACGCAGGGATTCAGAGACATATGTTTCCATAGCCGCCGTCTCCGCCTGTGAGAGGGGATACACGTGACTCCAGGGAAGTGCAGCATCTACCAGGAGATTTTCACACAATCGCCCTGACGATGGGGTGGTAATTGAGTCACCTTCTTTTTGGAAAAGACAAGAGACAGGGGGAATGCGCACGGTGGAGACCTGGTCTTTATAGCGGCAGCATGGAATTACAATGATATTGTTAAAGTAGGCAAATAATTAATAGGAAACAACTTTGCCATATTATGATATTGTCAAATTTACTTTAGAGAAATGGCAATGTTGCCATTACTATTACTTACAAAGGGCTTACATAATTGTTAGCTGGCTAAAGTCAATCTGGCAACATCACAACCACGAGAAAAGGTTTTCCTACTAAATATTTGCCTTCTTTTGAAATATTATTGTGTTTCCAAGCCAAATCCGAGTTGTATCGAGGTAGTATTATGTTAGAAAGCTATGCTAGCAATGATAGTGATAATGATTATGAAAATATACATAACCATGTATTTGCATGTGGAGCTTGGCAAAAGGAGGCATGAATTGTTGACATAATTGTATCCAAAGCAAACCTTAATTGACTCCCTGTGATGCACTCAGGTTCCAAATTCAATTTTGACACTGGAATAAATGTTTCTGACTCATATCGATGCCACGTAGGCCATTTTCAAAGGGATTCGTTTTTTTTTTTAGGGACAGTCATTCTTCAAGAAACATGGTATTAAGAAAAACTATTTAAAAAGAACAGGAAAACATATTTTGAGGTTAATAATGTTACTTGACTCCGAAGTATCCCTTTATCGAAGCCGCAAAATCGAGAATATTGAAATACTGCTAGTTTTTTATTAAACTGCCTTTTTAATCAGCATGCTATGCGAGCATATGCTAAAGAAGTTTATTGGATTCCACAACAATTCTTGCAGCAACTTTAGATTGGGGAAGGCAAAATAGTTTACTAATAACTAGTAAATGGTTTATAACATTTCTACATTAATCATCCACTGACATATTTGTAAGTGCATGTATTCACATTTATAAATGCACTGATAAAAACGTATAAATATACCATTCATGACATTTCAATACATCTATAAATATGTACAGTACATAAATGGTGAGTCATACCATTAATCGACCATAAAAAATACCTTATTATCTTATGAGTTGACATTAACCCCTTTATAATTGGTTTATATGTACATTAGTAGTACATTATTAGTTATTTCCAAATTCTGAACATATTAAGGATCTTATACATCATTAATAATAATTTAAAATGGTGTTTATAAATGTGTCAAATACTAGTAAAAGGTTTCTTACTGATATTTACAAATGTAGGAATAACTATTCATAATTGGAAAGTAAAATCTTTAAAATATTTTTAATAAATGGTTTATTAATGGACCTCAATATAAAGTGTTACCAATTCTTCCAATTCTGGTATTAACGTCACAGAGTAATCCAGTCCCAATATCAGACGCTTCAGTTAGTTGTTTATACTATGGTATAAATCAGATATTACTGTGATTGAAAACAATAACTGTGTATGTACTCTGCTCTGTGCTAGTATCTCAGATAATGAGTGTGTGAGTGAGGAGAGTAAGGAGCCGATGTGTATCTGCTGAGCTGGACTCCGTGAAACGATAACCATCATCTCCACTCCCAGGAGGCCACAGCAGCAAACGGGGACAGACACACACAATTGTTAATTTGATAATTTGTGTAAAAACTCAACAGCCTAATTGGACATACTATAATGAATACTAATTAATTTCTTTATGTTTTCCATGTCAGCATAGCTAAACTCTTGAAAGCAGGACGCAAACTTATCCTAATTGGAGGTATAGTATGAAGCTCTCAATAACATCTGGACTGGTTCTGGTTTTAATATCATTACATATATGTAAAGAGCTGCATGTACATGGAGTGTTCCACTATTTTTACCTTCTCAACCGTTGAGAAAGAGCTGTGTGTATATGTGTGTGCGAGTCGAGGCCATCTCCTCATCACCTCCCACCCTTTCTCTCCCTCTCCCAGACATAAACAGACTTGCTTTCACTTACACACAAGAAGAAACAAGCACAGAGGCCACTGTACACACACACACACACAAACACGCAAGTGCACACATACACACACACACACACCTTAAACACACTCCTCATACATGCACACATCTCACACACACACCTCACACACCAAACACGCACACGCATACACACACACGTACACACACATACACACAAACACACACACACACACACACTCCGCCACGACGACTGTAAACATCTCAATGCTGTGAACACATGGGGAAAGGGACAATGAGTGGAGCCATTCATTACGCTCTACCTTTCAGCCTACACAAAGCCACCCTGTGTGTCTCCATTCCCATACTCTCACCACACACAACACCTCCCTCCTCTCCCTTTCTCTGTTCTCTTGTCTGCCTCCACTCTCCGTCTCTCTCTTTCCATTTCTCTCCTTCCTCTCTCGTTTCCTCTCCCTCCTCTTTAGCCTATCCTTCCCATCTCCTCTCCCTATTTTGCCTCAACAACTTCCTCTCTCTCCCCTCTCTCTTTTCCCACTCCTCCCTCTTCTCTCTCTTCTCTCTCCTCTCCTGTGGTGTAGAGAAAATGACTGTCTCCATGGAGTGACTCCTCATATGCTTTATCATGCAGGTGAAAAAGAGACTGGCGATTCATCATCGCTCTCAGGCAGCTCCAACAGACCAAGGCAAAAATAATAATGATGATGATATTGTTATTTTTTAGACAGAATACCAGGGAACCCATTCAATATCAATCTGTTTTTAGCTTTGCAGACGAGCATAGGCTGGCGGTGGGTACATGCAGAGCCATATGAGTTGAAGAAGAGAATAATGTGTGGAGTTGAAAGGCTGGTCATGAATAAATATGACAGTACATTTTTCCTGCTCCTTATCGAGGTGGGCCAGGGAGAGGTAGAAAGGAAACCGACTGGCTGACAGCAGATGTCTTGTTGATGAGCACGCAGCCACATGAAACCAACATTCAAATCACAGTGTGGAGAGCTAAAGCACATAACATTACAGCAAACTCACCATAAACCACCCATTTGCGATCATAATGTACGTTCCTAGTCATCCCCAAGGGCTCATTGCAACCCAATATGTTTATCAAGAATTAACAGGTTTCCATCCAACCATTTCATGCGGATGAATTACCTGACGCATGAAAAAAGTCACGATCGGGCTGATGGAAACATGAAAATCCAGTACAATTTTATAAATGCAGACAGACAATTTGTTTGTTTCTACACGGTGTGATCTTCTTGTGTCGGTAAAATTAATTATGCGAGAAATGGCATTGGAAACACCTTTAGGCACCAATACTGATATAATAACCATAATATCAAAGTACATTTGGAGTCATGCTGTGTGGTCCTCCCACTACGACTCGGGATCCATGCAGGTTATTAGGCTACAGATGAAAAAAAGTGCTGATGTATTTAACAGGGTGGTGAATGTGCAAGGTGATGAGCGTGATGAGCCTTTCCAATAAATATCCAGGGTCTTATTCTGGTGACATGATGATCAATGCTTGGCTGCAGTTTGACAAATACAAATAATAACGCTCTTATCCTTAAATAATCTCAATGTAGGTAGCCTACACGCATTGTATTGTATGTTGATTAAAGTGCAGGTGTCAAGACCAGAGTGGGCACATCTGTTATTTAACGCTAAATGTTGTGTGACAAATCATCAGTAGAGTTGAAAATGTGATTCAAACACATTTAACTACAGGGGGAATTTCAGAGAAAAAGTTATTTTGACGCATATTGTTTGATGCAGATTATTGAATGTTCGCATGACAATCTGTCACAGATTGGATGGAAACGTAGCCATTGCTGTGGATTGCTGAATGGCATATTTTCAGAAGTTTGTCCAAATAACTTGTATTCTAGGCTAGAAGATGTTCATATATCTGTATGGTTACAGAATCTGTTAATAGGGCTGCAAGTACTGATATGGTTAGAATAATTCATGGAATATTTTTTTTTATTTATTTATTTTACCTTTATTTAACCAGGTAGGCAAGTTGAGAACAAGTTCTCATTTACAATTGCGACCTGGCCAAGATAAAGCAAAGCAGTTCGACAGATACAACAACACAGAGTTACACATGGAGTAAAACAAACATACAGTCAATAATAAAGTATAAACAAGTCTATATACAATGTGAGCAAATGAGGTGAGAAGGGAGGTAAAGGCAAAAAAGGCCTTGGTGGCAAGGTAAATACAATATAGCAAGTAAAACACTGGAATGGTGGTTTTGCAATGGAAGAATGTGCAAAGTAGAAATAAAAATAATGGGGTGCAAAGGAGCAAAATAAATAAATAAATTAAATACAGTTGGGAAAGAGGTAGTTGATAGGGCTAAATTATATGTGGGCTATGTACAGGTGCAGTAATCTGTGAGCTGCTCTGACAGTTGGTGCTTAAAGCTAGTGAGGGAGATAAGAGTTTCCAGTTTCAGAGATTTTTGTAGTTCGTTCCAGTCATTGGCAGCAGAGAACTGGAAAGAGAGGCGGCCAAAGAAAGAATTGGTTTTGGGGGTGACTAGAGAGATATACCTGCTGGAGCGTGTGCTACAGGTGGGAGATGCTATGGTGACCAGCGAGCTGAGATAAGGGGGGACTTTACCTAGCAGGGTCTTGTAGATGACATGGAGCCAGTGGGTTTGGCGACGAGTATGAAGCGAGGGCCAGCCAACGAGAGCGTACAGGTCGCAATGGTGGGTAGTGTATGGGGCTTTGGTGACAAAACGGATTGCACTGTGATAGACTGCATCCAGTTTGTTGAGTAGGGTATTGGAGGCTATTTTGTAAATTACATCGCCAAAGTCGAGGATTGGTAGGATGGTCAGTTTTACAAGGGTATGTTTGGCAGCATGAGTGAAGGATGCTTTGTTGCGAAATAGGAAGCCAATTCTAGATTTAACTTTGGATTGGAGATGTTTGATATGGGTCTGGAAGGAGAGTTTACAGTCTAACCAGACACCTAAGTATTTGTAGTTGTCCACGTATTCTAAGTCAGAGCCGTCCAGAGTAGTGATGTTGGACAGGCGGGTAGGTGCAGGTAGTGATCGGTTGAAGAGCATGCATTTAGTTTTACTTGTATTTAAGAGCAGTTGGAGGCCACGGAAGGAGAGTTGTATGGCATTGAAGCTTGCCTGGAGGGTTGTTAACACAGTGTCCAAAGAAGGGCCGGAAGTATACAGAATGGTGTCGTCTGCGTAGAGGTGGATCAGAGACTCACCAGCAGCAAGAGCGACCTCATTGATGTATACAGAGAAGAGAGTCGGTCCAAGAATTGAACCCTGTGGCACCCCCATAGAGACTGCCAGAGGTCCGGACAACAGACCCTCAGATTTGACACACTGAACTCTATCAGAGAAGTAGTTGGTGAACCAGGCGAGGCAATCATTTGAGAAACCAAGGCTGTTGAGTCTGCCGATGAGGATGTGGTGATTGACAGAGTCGAAAGCCTTGGCCAGATCAATGAATACGGCTGCACAGTAATGTTTCTTATCGATGGCGGTTAAGATATCGTTTAGGACCTTGAGCGTGGCTGAGGTGCACCCATGACCAGCTCTGAAACCAGATTGCATAGCAGAGAAGGTATGGTGAGATTCAAAATGGTCGGTAATCTGTTTGTTGACTTGGCTTTCGAAGACCTTAGAAAGGCATGGTAGGATAGATATAGGTCTGTAGCAGTTTGGGTCAAGAGTGTCCCCCCCTTTGAAGAGGGGGATGACCGCAGCTGCTTTCCAATCTTTGGGAATCTCAGACGACACGAAAGAGAGGTTGAACAGGCTAGTAATAGGGGTGGCAACAATTTCGGCAGATAATTTTAGAAAGAAAGGGTCCAGATTGTCTAGCCCGGCTGATTTGTAGGGGTCCAGATTTTGCAGCTCTTTCAGAACATCAGCTGAATGGATTTGGGAGAAGGAGAAATGGGGAAGGCTTGGGCGAGTTGCTGTTGGGGGTGCAGTGCTGTTGACAGGGGTAGGAGTAGCCAGGTGGAAAGCATGGCCAGCAGTAGAAAAATGCTTATTGAAATTTTCAATTATGGTGGATTTATCAGTGGTGACAGTGTTTCCTATCTTCAGTGCAGTGGGCAGCTGGGAGGAGGTGTTCTTATTCTCCATGGACTTTACAGTGTCCCAGAACTTTTTTGAGTTAGTGTTGCAAGAAGCAAATTTCTGCTTGAAAAAGCTAGCCTTGGCTTTTCTAACTGCCTGTGTATAATGGTTTCTAGCTTCCCTGAACAGCTGCATATCACGGGGGCTGTTCGATGCTAATGCAGAACGCCATAGGACGTTTTTGTGTTGATTAAGGGCAGTCAGGTCTGGGGAGAACCAAGAGCTATATCTGTTCCTGGTTCTAAATTTCTTGAATGGGGCATGTTTATTTAAGATGGTTAGGAAGGCATTTTTAAAAAATATCCAGGCATCCTCTACTGACGGGATGAGGTCAATATCCTTCCAGGATACCCCGGCCAGGTCGATTAGAAAGGCCTGCTCGCTGAAGTGTTTCAGGGAGCGTTTTACAGTGATGAGAGGAGGTCGTTTGACCGCTGACCCATTACGGATGCAGGCAATGAGGCAGTGATCGCTGAGATCTTGGTTGAAGACAGCAGAGGTGTATTTAGAGGGGAAGTTGGTTAGGATGATATCTATGAGGGTGCCCGTGTTTAAGGCTTTGGGGAGGTACCTGGTAGGTTCATTGATAATTTGTGTGAGATTGAGGGCATCAAGTTTAGATTGTAGGATGGCTGGGGTGTTAAGCATGTTCCAGTTTAGGTCGCCTAGCAGCACGAGCTCTGAAGATAGATGGGGGGCAATCAGTTCACATATGGTGTCCAGAGCACAGCTGGGGGCAGAGGGTGGTCTATAGCAGGCGGCAACGGTGAGAGACTTGTTTTTAGAAAGGTGGATTTTTAAAAGTAGAAGTTCAAATTGTTTGGGTACAGACCTGGATAGTAGGACAGAACTCTGCAGGCTATCTTTGCAGTAAATTGCAACACCGCCCCCTTTGGCAGTTCTATCTTGTCTGAAAATGTTGTAGTTTGGAATTAAAATGTCTGAATTTTTGGTGGTCTTCCTAAGCCAGGATTCAGACACAGCTAGAACATCCGGGTTGGCAGAGTGTGCTAAAGCAGTGAAAAGAACAAACTTAGGGAGGAGGCTTCTAATGTTAACATGCATGAAACCAAGGCTATTACGGTTACAGAAGTCGTCAAAAGAGAGCGCCTGGGGAATAGGAGTGGAGCTAGGCACTGCAGGGCCTGGATTCACCTCTACATCGCCAGAGGAACATAGGAGGAGTAGAATAAGGGTGCGACTGAAAGCAATAAGAATTGGTCGTCTAGAACGTCTGGAACAGAGAGTAAATGGAGGTTTCTGGGGGCGATAAAATAGCATCAAGGTATAATGTACAGACAAAGGTAAGGTAGGATGTGAATACAGTGGAGGTAAACCTAGGTATTGAGTGATGAAGAGAGAGATATTGTCTCTAGAAACATCATTGAAACCAGGAGATGTCATTGCATATGTGGGTGGTGGAACTAATAGGTTGGATAAGGTATAGTGAGCAGGACTAGAGGCTCTACAGTGAAATAAGCCAATAAACACTAACCAGAACAGCAATGGACAAGACATATTGACATTAAGGAGAGGCATGCTTAGTCGAGTGATCAAAAGGGTCCAGTGAGTGGAGAGGTTGGTTTAGGGTCACGGCGATTTAGACAGCTAGCCAAGCCAACCGGTAGCAAGCTAGCATAGGATGGAGTCTGTTGTTAGCCACCTCATGCGTTCGGTCAGTAGATTAGTGGGGTTCCGTGTGGTAGAGGGGATTAATCCAAATCACACAACAACAAAAATAAGAACAATAGATATAGTTATAGAGGCCCGAGAAGAAAACATAATAATTCAAATAAATAAATTGTCCGATTGTCTATTCAGATAGCAGCCGGAAAGACAGCTAACGGTTAGCGGGCCGCAGATGGGCGTTCCGGTAACGTCGCGACAGAGGAGCCAGCCGGATCTCCTTCAGGTAGATAACGTCGGCAGTCCGGTTGTGAAGGCCCGGTGGGGCTCCGCGTAGGCAGTGAAACGGGTCCGGATAGGTGACTGCAGCCCAGGAGTGAATGATGGAACTCAGGCGTGATTGACGGAGCTGGCTAGCACCGGAACAATCGATGTTTGCTCCGGAATCGACGAAAGCCGACTGTCACACGGATAGCAGCTAGCTAGCTGTGAGATCCGGGTATGAACGTCCAGAGAGCAGTTGAAATCCAGGGACATGGAGAGAAAAAAAATGGTCCGGTATGTTCCGTTTCCCGAGCCGCGCTGCGCCGTACAAAACTGGCGATAGATTTTCGATAGATTTTCGAACTAAAGGACAGCAGGATATAGCAGGATATATTCTCAATCCAATAGATCTTTATTGTTCCCAAAGGCCAATCCATTTGCAACAGTCACCATTTGCACAGCCCCCCCCCCCCCCTCCCTCTTTTATTCTCCTGCTCGCTTTGTTTTTATTGTAGATGACTTGTTCCCTCCCCGTTCTCTCCAAGGTAATTAAGCAAAAGCTTACAAATCGCTGTCTTTAGCCAGGAGCAGCGCAGGGCGGGCTACACAGCAGTCACTATAGTGGGTGGGAGGGAGGGGAAGAGAGAGGGAGTAGGGAGGGGAGTGAAGGTTGTTGATGTGTTGTATGCAGTGATTTTTTTTCTTCCAAGAGTGGGAAGGAATGAGGAATAGTAGAGAGTGAGGATGGGGGCAGAGACTTGATGGAAACATGCAAAGCGTTGAGAAACAAAAGTGTGGGCAATCCTGTGAGGATGAGTTTTAAAGATGTGGAAGTCAGATACAGAGTCTGCTTTTGACTGTGGTCCCTAATGCAATGTGGTTAAGGGATGTGGGGAGGTTGTGTTTTTCTGTAACAGACAGACTTGAAGATGGAATCTGCAGTAGGGGGAAACAGCTCCACTGTCCACCCCACCACTGTTGTTATTGTTTTTGTTGCCGAGCTGAGGAGTTTTGCGCAGCATGGTAAAAAGTAATTTGAGTATATATTGTGATCTTCTGTCACACATACCATGATGTCCGAGGGGAAAAAACGATGTGTTATATCCCAAATGGACGTGGCAGTTTCAGTATTACGGATTACAGCTTTAAGCATTTCAATTTCCCTCACAATCAAGCATTTGAATACCTTTGGGAGGTGAGGGCAGAATGAATGAGACATTATTATCATAATCATAAGAAAACAAAATCCCTGAGTTTAAAATCATTCATAATTTACTAAGAACACATGGCCCAAGAGAACATGGCAGTGCAGGGAAAATGGTTTGTAACCATGGAGCCAAGATAGGGGTGTCGATCAGAGGGGTTACACAGGGGGAAGTGCAGGGGCCAACTAAGGCAACACAGAGAGGAGAAAGATCAAAGGAGAGGGTATTGTGTGAGGTTAGTCTACGAACCAATCAATTACTCAATTACACAGGCAATCCACTAAGATACGGAAGGGGCTTTTCTAAGGCCAACCAACACCCCAGAGGACAGAGCAAAGAGAAGTGAAATATCAGGGAAGATGCACATATTTTCACATCAATTTCCAACTAGGAAACTGACCTATCACTTCCCAATTGAATCATTCAAGCAAAGTATCATCTTTGACTGATGCTTTGAGACATCATATCATGAGAGACATAAGAGCCAGAGCCCCAACATCTTCTATGTATAAGTTAATACATTAAAATCAGTATTCATTTTCCTTATGCTAAATAACCTCTCTGGTGCCCGTCAGCAAGGACTGAAAGGTAAGCCCTTATCATTACAGCGCAGCTTAAATGGATAAAATGTAGTGTATTACCGCGCCGAAACTCAAATGGGTAGTGAGAGGACGCTTCCCGTAATGAAGCGCTCGTCTAAGTGCACCTGTTATATCTGTTTTATCCGTTTTATCTGCGCTGAGGAGGAGAGATATTCCCCCTGCCTCCCTACTGTGAATATATGAGGTGAGATTCATCGGGTATGCATCTGTCTCTGCCTCATTAATGGCCTCACTCGCAATTAGAGAGCAGACAAGCTGGATCAGGCTGGACAGATAGATAAGAGCTCCTCTATCTTCCTCTCTTTCACTCTTTTGCTGTCTCTATCTCTCACTGATAGAGAGAAACTCAAGAATGAGAAGCAGTATCAACATGCCCAGATACACTGTTTTCCTGCCTGGCCTGGGATCTGTACTGGAGTAGGAGTGTACAAGTTTAAAGGTGTAAAGAAGAGAATGACAAAAAAAATGACAATGTTTATACTCCTAAATTCCATGTTGTCTAACAGTCCATTTGTAGTGGATGTATGTTATCAAGTGTGTGGTGCATACTAAGAGAACTGCCACTGTGTGGTCTTCCCTTCCCCGCTGGACTGCAGGAACACCCTTTCTATTCACAGTGACAGTCATGTCTCACACTGTAGCCCACAGAACAGAATACAATCAAAACCCCCTCTCTCTCATCTGCAGCTCCCCAGACTCGCAGTCAGTTTGCTGATCAATCACCACTGGTGCATGGATCCATTTATGGATCCTACACCGTTTGGCAGCCACTCCATAGCCCATGTCACCAAGGGAAACTGAGAGGACAGAGTAGATGTAAAGGAAGCAAAGTCGCAGGGAACGCTGTCACAGAGAGAGAGAGAGCGAGAGAGAGAGAGATCCAATGCAGCTGTTTTTATTTAATTGCACATCATTTTTTGGGTAACAATTAAATACCTTAGTGTGATTGAATTTTGCTAGGGACCATGCTATCCGAGATCCTTGGGACATCCCTACCCCAATGAAGTTGATATTTAAAAAGTTAGGGTAGGATGTAGGGATGTCCCAAGGATCTCAGATAGCACTGACTATTTTACTAGGACTGTCTGGGAGTGGTCTGAGTGGGGAGGGGAAAACTGAATACTAGCTGTTATTGGCAGAGAGGTTTAGACTATTAACTAACTTACCGTCTGGTGATGTCACAACTCCATCCCACCAAAACAGGTTGACATTTCAGGCAGTCCTTTCAAACAGCTCCTACATTAAAATTGCATTATTATAATTTTTTTTACAATTTCACAGTATTATTCCAACCTCATAGTGTGGAAATATATATAAAACACAGGAAAATCTTGTTTTTGACTGTACTGGGCCTTCAATCATTCATACATATTTTCCTTCTAATTTTTGTTTGGTGGCAGTTCTCTTCAGTCTCGTCTCAGTGGAGCAGAAGTGGAGAGATGGAACGAGATGGAATGTGTTATCCGTCGTCTCAGGGAGGATGGACTTTATTTGAACATAGCAGAAGCGCTTGGCGTAGTCAGGGGAGGTGGATCAGATTACGCTGAGCCATGTCACTTATAAAACTCTTGTCCAAAGGCTTCTTCAGACTGCTTTGTGTTGCTGTACAGCCCACCAGGGAGAAAAGGAAGAAGACCTCCACATTCTGTTATTTGTACAGAAGTACACTGCTGCTACCCACTGTGGTGCACTGAACTGCACACATATGAACAAAGAACAGAGAGGAAACTAGAGAGAGAAGCTTGAGTACAGTAGTGTCAGAGTAGAGGGTTACTAAACCAAAACTTTGGTTTTGTGTGCAAAATATAAAAGTTGGTCACTGAAAGGCTTACTTACAGTACAAGATGTCTTTCTGCCAGCAACTTTACTGCACTTAATCCAGTCATTTCATTTTTTTTTTGTTGCCATTCACAGTAAATCCAGGTCAGCTGTACATTGTACAAAAAAAAGGTGAAGAAATAATGTATAAAAGTTAAGGTTGAAGGCTAAAGTGAGATTCTGAACTTTTTGTGTCCAGGGCCATATGAACCGACACCAAGCTTTTAATGAGGACAGGAGAATTGTGACTGCACTTCCCTTTCATCGACATCCATACTGGGCTGTGTTCGAGGATCAATTGGATGAGACAGAATGTCTTTCTCCATCCTCACAATCACCTATAGCATCCAACTACAGAAGAAAGTCACTGACCAGTCATTGGTCTGCCTCTCTACAGAGCACACAGGATCACTCTAAATCAATTCCCATTGTAGCTGATGGTGAGGGAGTCTTTGTGCGCGCGCGCACGTGCGTGCGTGTGTGTGTGTGCATGCCCTGTGTGTGAGAGTGAACATGTGCGGTTGCAGATGTGTTTGTGCACGTCTAGCTCATACTTTGCAGAGGGATGTGGAAAACAGAGCTTGAGAAAGGATTGTGAGGAACACCGAACAGTTGGATGAAAATGCACAAGAGAGATCTGAGAAAGATTGACAGAGAGAGAACAACAGAAAAACATTGAGTACTAACAGCTAACCTCAAACACTTCATCAAATCATTTCACGAAGCCATCCATCCGACACATTCTGGAGGAAAGGCAATGCTTTCATTGCCCAACATGATATCTCTACATGTGAAACTGGCTAATTTCCAGCAGCAGCCACAGAGGGGTCTTATCATGCCCTCATTCAGAGGGCTTATCAATATCCAGGCTTCAAAAGAGAAGGGGAACACAGCGGGCCAGAGAAATCTCCTCAAATCACTGTGAGCCCACAGAGAAACCACTGTCTTAATGAGACTGCTTATCACAGGAGACATAATCAGGAAGTAGAATGAAACTCGCTTTAACAAACGTTTTCAACCAACATGAAAACCTTTAGCACTTTTTTTCGGCACTGCGTACATTCTTAGAAAAGAAGGTGCTATGTAGAGCCTAAAAGGGTTCTTCGTTTGTCCCCATAGGAGAACCCTTTGAAGAACCATTTTTGGTTACAAGTAGAACCCTTTTGGTTCCAGGTAGAACCCTTTTAAGTTCCACATAGAACCATTTCCACAGAGGGTTTCTACAGTAGACAGCCGAAAAACCCTTTTGGAACCCTTTTTTCTAAGAGTGTAGTCATAAATCTAGGATCATATTTATTTATTTATTTAACCTTTATGTAACCAGGTAGGCCAGTTGAGAAGAAGTTCTCAACTGCGACCTGGCTAAGATAAAGCAAAGCATTATGACAAAAACAACAACACAGAGTTACACATAAACAAACGTACAGTCAATAACACAATAGAAAAATCTATATACAGTGTGTGCAAATGTAGTAAGATTAGGGAGGTAAGGCAATAAATAGTCCATAGTGGCAAAATAATTACAATTTAGCATTAACACTGAAGTGATAGATGTGCAGATGATGATGTGCAAGTAGAGATACTGGGGTGCAAAAGAGGATAAGTAACAATGTGGGGATGAGGTAGTTGGGTGGGCTATTTACAGATGGGCTGTGTACAGATGCAGCGATCGGTAAGCTGCTCTGACAGCTGATGCTTAAACTGTGCTCTCGCTGAAATATGCTCTCCCTAGGACAGTCTGCAATTGATAGGGGGGACCCAAAATACCTTTCTCCCCTTACCTTCCCCCTTCAAACTCACACACAGAAGTGTAACTATTATCAATGCTTTAGAATGCCCAACAGCACATAAATATAGAGAAATAGTTAACAAACACACTGTTTCTGACAATCAGGGAGAGATCTGAGTATGGCTTAATTGAGAGAATCATGTAACATTTAGGAATCACGAAAAAAAACAGGCTCATGTGAACCAACCATCAATGCATTCACCTCATTGTTCTGTCAGTTCCAATTGCTATTGAGTCTTCTTCATTGTCCCCTACAATTATACAGCATAACTTTGATTTGTCTTCAATGAAGCATGGATTAATATTCATATGTAACTACCACATGAGCAAATTCACTTTTTAGCCAGACTCTGTATCCAGAAGGCTGGTAAGTAGTAATGATTTGTATTTCTCATTTGAGTGTAGTTCTTAAGATGAAAGGTAAAGTATCTGTTTTTTAGCAGGAATTTCAAGCAGGAGTCTGCCTAACAATCTGCCTAATTGTGATCAGGTGTTTCTGCTGGATTTGATTCATAACAGGAAACTATTAGCATTTCTGTACTTATATGTACAGTATACCAATACTGGATATATTAAACATATAACCTAAGGAGGACAAGGTTGTCTTTTATGATTGCAGTATGCCCCGAGGACAAAGCCATTTTATAAGAAAAATATATTTGTATAAGTGGACAATTCATTTGTTTTATTATGATTACAAATGATGGTGAAAAATCTAAGCTTTATATTTGTAAAAGAGGGAGAGGCACTTATAAATCTTGAAAGGTATTACAAAAGGCACCTTAGTCCTCATGCTCCTTGTTGAGACTATTCTTTATCAGTAATGACTCTCCTTGAAAAATGTACACTACTCGTGAGACCCATCAGAAGTAATTTTTTGGAACACAAGTCCTAAGACCATCAGGGAGAGAGGCGTGTGAGGTCACAATGCACACAAAGGAACAGCTGTCTCATTGGATACTTATCACAGTGACATCAGGGCATTCCGCTAAACAACGGCACTGTTGATTCCATCCGTTACGATGAAAAAGATTCTGGAAATGAGACATTAGAGAGCAGGAACCCAATGTAATACCACTATTTAAAGTTGTTATTAATGATCAAATCATGGACCATCATGGGTCTCTTCAGATATTCCCTTCCCGCTTATTTATTTATGGCCTGTGGCTAACCAACTAACAGAGATGTCCCATCAGCCTGCCTCCTGGATCTGCCTGTCACATCTCTATATTTTTAATAGCTCATAACTCACACGGTCTTCACTTGTCAACTCACATCAGAAAGATGCAACGCTGTCTCTGACATTTATCAAGTTTCCCTTCAAACTCCATGGATTTGTGTCCCTGTAACCTTGTTCCTCTTTTTCTTTAACTCATCCCCGTCTTTCAGACTGATGGACAAGACTGATGAACAAGCCACAGAAGAAGCACAGAGATGAAGTAGAGATGAGGTAGAGATGAGGTAGAAATGACGCATAGAGATGAGGTAGCAATGAGGTGGATATGAGGTAGAGATGAGGAAACAGCTTGATAATAATATCTGTGAATGTCAGGTGTGTAAGTGTATATGATATGATCTTCTCCCTCACAACAGAAATATTCAAAGCCATTTTAAATGTGCCATGTACTGTAATGGCAGAGAAAATACATCCCCCAAAAATTATAACAACAATGACAACAACAAGAACAGGTTATTTGTTTCTAATGAAGAATTCCACTGGGTACTTCAATGCAAGGGGACAGAAAAAGGAAGACATGTACATAGTTGAGGCAGAGAGATGGAGAGGAGAAATAAGGATGAGAATAAATTGAGTGCAAGAGGGAGGAAGCATGAGTAAAAGAGACAAAATACAAAATGAAGTTGAGAATAAATTGTGTTGGGTTGCGGAGTGAGCATTGAGCCGTGAGTGATGGCTTATGTATGATATAATGTAGTCACTCTCTCTGTCTCCCTATCTCTCCATCCCTCTTGCTCTCTCTCAATACACCTTTGACTAATGTGTTCAGACTTTGAGATCAGAATGGAAACCTGTTGCCATGGAGAGACCTGGCTGTATGTGATGAATTGGTCCATGTTGGAGCACTATAAAAGCATTCAACAATCTTCTTAATAACCCCGTCACACAGCCCAGTTAAAACAACTATACTTTACATAGTCACTGACTGACTGTGGGCATATACTGTGTTTACCAGTTAGAATTGTCAAGCCACGTGGGAGGCAGGCTGTGTCCTGTCCATGCTAAAGTCTATGTGATGGATGACACTCTAATCCTGCTACACTGTGATGATTAAACCACATATTAAGACCGTTGTCCTCTTCAGTGGACGGCTATTCATTATTCTGATGCACACGCACACACGCACACACGCACACATGCACGCACACACACACATGCACACACACACAAACACACACCTCCCCATTTTCACCACACCCTATGTATAGGAGGTACCAGCAGATCGAAGCCCTAATGTGTGTGGAGTATGCAGACCTGCTTCACTCTCTCTCTCTGTCTCCCACCTTGGCTGACCTGTTGCCATTTATCCCCCACCTCCCCTCCAGCCCAGAGGCTAAAACACACTTTTAACAGCCAGATGAATCAGGGAGGGAATGGCTTCCTGCCAGTTTTGATGTCCAGTCAATATTTACGTCCTCCGACTGAGGCAAGAAAGAACGCCAGCTAATACAGCAAGGCTACAGCATTATTAAAGGTACACTACAGGCTGCCTCTGAAACATTGGGGAAACAGAGAGCAGCTGAATATGCAGAAAGTCAACCTTTAAGTGTTGATTCATTAATTAAGTAAGTCATCCTGTAAGTGTTCATTAATTACAAATGATATAAGTTAAACAGAGAAGTCCTTCAGGTCCTTTTCTCCTCACTTTATCACGAGCCACAGGGGTGTTCCCTCTTTCCGAGTGGAGCTGTGTGTGTGTGTGTGTGTGTTCATCAGAATAATGAATAGCCGTCCACTGAAGAGGACAACGGTCTTAATATGTGGTTTAATCATCACAGTGTAGCAGGATTAGAGTGTCATCCATCACATAGACTTTAGCATGGACAGGACACAGCCTGCCTCCCACGTGGCTTGACAAGTCTAACAGGTAAACACAGTATAAAGTTAGTGACCTTGTAGTTGCTACGATAACTTTGTGTAGTCATCAAGGCACTAACAATGCTGTCTGTTTTATAATGTTTATAAAGCAGTTTGAGTCTCTAGCATTCCCAAGGACATGAAATCAATAGTCCTGGGAAGGCAACAGAGTTTTACTCTGAAAAAGGGTTCATAGGCATCCAAACATGAAAGCACACTTTTGGGTTTATACTGATTTATATGAGTGTTTTGTCGCCACTTAAAGCCTTTGATGTGTTATTTAACAACAAAATGTCCATATAAAGCTATTTATGTGATGTAAAAACCAGTCACCCTGCAGGCAGTCAAAGATTCGAACAGCCAGAGACGCTCTGTGTGAATATCCAACCATCTCTTCATTCCAATCCTCTCTCAGCCAACGACTGCCTCCTTTGTATTTTAATTCCAACAAAGACAGAACAAATAAGAGATTATATTCTCTTCAATGTGTTACAGCACCTCTGTCTACCAACCGGGGATATAAATAACCAGACGCTATCTCTCGCCCTCCTTCCTTCCCTACGTGGCACCTTGCATTGTGCATTGATGGGAGATAGAGCGATTACACTATCTCTGCGGTGTGCTAGCTCCGCTCACTGAACCACCCTATTTGAGGCTTGACAGGAGTGAGTTATGAGATGCTTACCGTGGCTTTAATATTTCAGAACCACACAAACATTGCTTGACCTTAATTTCTGCGGTTACAAAGTGTAATGCAGGGTATTTGTCAGGTAAGCTTTCTCTCTCTCTCCCTCTCTTCCCCCTTTTCTCTCTTGCTCTCTCTCTCTCTGATGTTCTCAGGCTGACAGGCTCAGGTTGCCACAGTGCAGAGATGGTTGCCACAGTAACTGCCTGCTTGCTGTGGGCCATGGCCTGAGGTTGGTCTAGTAAAGAGCACTCGTTTATGGGTTAGACGTGTAGTAGCTGAAGAAAAGACAGCAATTTGGTGTGTGTGTGTGTGTGTGTGTGTGTGTGTCAGTTAAGCTTTCATACAGCTATGTTGAAAGGAATCTTACATCCTTAGCGTGCAGCGTAATAACGGTTTCAATATCATTGCTTTACTCAATGACATGGCACAACCAATGGCCTCCACATATGATGTGCAGATCTTTTGATTAAAATGCAATGGAAGAGATTAGTCTGAAATAAAACCTGTGATCCTTTGAAACAGCTTTTGATCTACACTATGAAAGGTATGTGAAACAAATAACAGATACCGCATTTCATTGGAATATGTCAATCTCTCTACAGTACCTACCGGTAGGATATTTCTCAAACGGCTCTATAATGTCTTGATAGACCTCAGCAAGATTACTGTCTAGACAGGAGAGGAAGGGAGAGGAAATTGATGGCAAACTACAGAAATAACGGGGATTTGAAACTACAGCCTATTTGAGGGTGAAATTGCAGTAGGTAAATTGCAGTTACTCCAAAACCCAATAAACAGTCACACACCTGGTCTTTTACATGAAAGCTGTGCAATAAGGTGCGGTCAATGTCCCCCTCTATACAAAAACACATCAAAGGAGATAGTTTGGATCCCTGTTGTGCACCAACATGGAAAAAGTAGAAGGTTAATCGTTTTGATAATTGAGGAATATGTTGGAAGGAAATTGCCTACCAGGACAATCTGCCCCCACTGGTTATGTTGCTCTATTTTGAGCAAAACGCACAATTCTCCATGAAGCTAAGAATAAAGAAAACTAAGGAAAAAGGAGAAGAAAAAATTGGAATGAACAGAGAGAGACCTTGCTGCGAAACAAAAGCAATTAAAATGTGCCACACAGTAAAACTAGCAAGCATGACCTGATGCTGATAAGGAAATAAACTAAAGCATAAACATGTCATACCAGATAAAACAGGATATACTTAGGGTGCATTGGAGGCTGTTGCTTCATAGTAAATATACTTGACTTTCACAATACACTATTTACTCCCGTTTAATTTGTCGCAGACGTCGGAAAGTGCTATTCCTGGCAGCTGATTACATCCTTTTTCCCCTCCTCCCTCTCTTTCTCCACCTCCACCTTGAACGCTAATAATTAGTGTATAGCCAGGACAGGCTTCAATACAGAAACATTAAAACGCCCTAGAGTCTAAGCCTGGGTTGGGGGGGGGGGGTTCTACTAGCATTGAAGTCAACATGGCCCATCATCCCTGTGGAACGTTTCGACACCTTGTAGAGTCCATGGCCTGACAAATTGAGACTGTTCTGAGGGCAAAAGTGGGTGGTGCAACTCAATATTAGGAAGGTGTTCCTAATGTTTAGTATACTCAATGTATACTTCCATTCATTTTGAAAACTGGTACTGGGCTACCTTCAAACGAGTCTTGGGAGGCGTGTGGGCAACAAAAACAATAGCATGTACGTGTTCGTGAGTCTCACCTTCCATAGAGGGGTCATATGAGTTTCGTTCTCTATTTCTTAGAGGTCACAATAGTTACATCGTTTTTCACCACAATACCGACCTGTTTCAATACGCAGAGGCAATATCCTGATCTATGGATAGTACGAAAATAAATTATTGAATGTTTCTGTCTCTTCGCAGCAAAATCTGCAGAGCTGGGATGGTTGTATCCCCCATATATATAACATTCTATTGGTTGCAAGAATTTTATATAATTTAAATTGAAAAACTACGTTTTGAATCCAGCGTTGCTTTATGTATCCGTTTTTAAACCATGTGCCATAGAATCGGTACATCAAAAATCTAATCCAAACTATTTTGAAATCTATATGGTACATCTGTACATTTTTGGGTCTTTAAATGAAACAGGTATACTTTTTTTATCACAATTTTCTTTAGCCAAGTGTGGTCAATAATGCAGGGCCGACGGACAAGTGCCTTACTTTCTCCCCTTCCATTTGCCTCTTCCATTTTATCGGTAATGCTGCATTTAGCTGGTTGTAATTTTGATTAGGTCAGACATTTCCATATAATTCTGTTAGCTGCATGTGTGACAACTCCACCAGTCCTATTTATGATATCAACTACAAGATTAGACCTTTTGATACATTATTTTCCAAAAATATCGTTTTTCTTAGTTTAACCATAATATTTGTTGTAATATTTTCTATTTATTTTCCGGTGGATTTAACTGAAATTGCAACCAACTTTCTATGGTTTGTTTTTAAAAAAAGCAATATTTTGGAGATGATTTTTAAATAACCGAAAGTGCGAGGTTCTAATCTGAATAAAGGTAAAAAAGACGTTCTTACCAATCTGCTAGAGAACCCGTTCGCATTTATGTAGAACTTTTGTATGACTGAAGCTTTTAGTGAGAGGTCCAATACCTTAATATTGCATTTATGTTAATTATATAAATAGGCCGTTTAATTTTGTGTGGCTTGCCATTCCAAATAAAATGTAATGTAAATGACTAAAGAGTTCATCAGGGTGATTTTTCCACAAATAGACAGGTATTTTCCTTTCCAAGCTAGCAAGATCTTATCTGTTTTCGCTAACTTTCTACTAAAATGTATTGTAATGAGATCATTTCGTTCTTTCGGGATGTCCAGTTCACCATCAGACCATTTAATTGGTAAACTGCAATCGGTAATGTAAAAGCGCTATTTTTTAGTGATCCAACACGTAATATAGTACACTTGGTTGTAATTCAGAGAGGTTAGAAAACGTATCTAGATCCTCTATGAGGCTGTGGAGGGATCCAAATTGTGGATTTAAAAGCTATAATAAATAGATATGCTGAGTACAGTGATGCTTGTTTGTAGGCCAAACCATTCGGACACTACAGACATTTTTGTAAATATACCGATTTTCAGGATGTTTCCTGATCTGAACACTGCTGTAACTCTGCCACCTTTCAGCGCAGATGTGGAACGTCGATATGGGCGGATGCAGCGGATGCCAGTTTTATTTATTTATTATGAAACCAGCTTTCTGCGCTGAGGTGGCGTACTGAGTGGCTGTCTTGGTATAATCAGGCCCGGACTTAACCCCTGGGCACAAACGTCAATTCAACGTCTATTCCACATTGGTTCAATGTACTTTCATTGAAATGACGTGGAAACAACCTTAATTCAACCAATTAGTTCCAAGTGGGAAGTGAACTAAAATCAGCTTCCTCCATTCGTCAGGTCACCAGGATGTGGGCATTATTAGATTAGTCTCACTCAAGCATATTTTCTGCAGAGTCTTTATAAACCGATGGCCAGGTATGTCAAACACTGAGCCCTTGTCTGACTGTACCCTGTAACTGCGGAAACTTCTCTACATGAACAATGTTATCTAGATATGCCACCAAACCAAAGTCCCTGTTGTACCTTTCCCTTATTGCTATCCAGTTCTGCTCTCTTTTCTCTTGAATGCGTTATATTTTGTTATTGTCTCCATAACTTTTTTCTTTCTGGTTAATGAAATGGATTGATTCACTCATTCACTCTCTGTCGCTCAGTCAGTCACTCACTCACTCTCTCCAGTACAAACTATTGAGACATATGGTTTGGCAACACTCTTGTGCTCTCAGTCTTACCCCAAAAGTATTATAGCCTAGCTACCATGTGAGGGCAGCTTATGCTGTTATTGATGGACTTTCCTCCATGGTTCATAATAAAGGCAAGTTTACGACATCTTGTCTTCATCCATCCATTCACAATCACCCCAATCTGCCTGAGATGTACTACTGTACCATGTGATAACTTTTACTACACATCAAATACAACAGCCCCGTACAGGCTAACTTCAAAGATATGGGCTCACCCTGCCCACTCACCCCCTCCAGAGGGTACATCATGAATAATCCCAACCCTCACTTCTTTGATTTTAGATCCTGTTGCCTGCCAGCTTATCGGCATCAATCAGGCAAACATTAACGATGAGGAGCGAAGTTTGCGACTCACATGATCTATTGTGTTTCCCTTGTTTCTACTCTTGCTCAGTGGAAGGGCCAACAACTCATTCTGTTCCTAGAGAAAGGAACATTGACACAATGTTAATCATCGGAAGCCATTAATTCTCCTGACAAACCAGGAACCGAGAGACTGGAGGAATAATCTAGCACTGGTAGACCATTTCCGCGGCCTCATAATCGGAGTATTAATTGTCCGGCGATGTCCCTTTGATATCAATCTCTCCAGATCGCACTTTATTAAATAAAGACACAATTACCTCCTGGCAGTGGGCCTGCAATGGTCTCCATCATGATGTAACTGTATTGGTCTCATCAGGTGACAGCTCTGCACAGCCTGCTGGATACACTGAGAAGAGGGGAGGCAGTGTAGATGTTATTATTGGAAGACCCAAAGTAATTGATGGGTCTTTGAAGATAGAGATGGCTGTGTGTGTGTGTGTATATGTGTGTGTGTGGGGGGGGGGGGGGGGGGGGGGGGGTGTAAACGTGATTTCAGTATGATTAAGAAAGCTGTAGCTAGCTACCTGTTATTGTGACGTGGTGAGGTTGGACCCAGGTACAGAGAAGAATACATATAGTGTCTTGCAAAAATATTCATCCCCTTTGGCGTTTTTCCTATTTTGTTGCCTTACAACCTGTAATTTAAATAGATGTTTATTTGGATTTCATGTAATGGACATACACAAAATAGTCCAAATTGGTGAAATGAAAAAAAAAACGCGTTTATGAAAAAAAAGTAAAGTGGTGCATGCATATGTATTCACCTCTTTGCTATGAAGACCCTAAACAAGATCTGGTGCAACCAATTACCTCACATAATTAGTTAAATAAAGTCAACCTGTGTGCAATCTAAGTGTCACATGATCTGTCACATGATCTCAGAATATATACACCTGTTTTGAAAGGCCCCAGAGTCTGCAACACCACTAAGCAAGCGACACCATGAAGACCAAGGAGCTCTCCAAACAGGTCAGGGACAAAGTTGTGGAGAAGTACAGATCAGGGTTGGGTTATAAAATATATCCAAAACTTTGAATATCTCACGGACCAGGCAATGAGGGCATTAATCAGAGGCAACAAAGAGACCAAAGATAACCCTGAAGGAGCTGCACAGCTCAACAGCGGAGATTGGAGTATCTGTCCATAGGACCACTTTAAGCCTTACACTCCACAGAGCTGGGCTTTACGGAAGAGTGGCCATTGCTTAAAGAAAAAAATAAGCAAATACATTTCGTGTTTGCCAAAAGGCATGTGGGAGACTCCCCAAACATACAGTAGAAGGTACTCTGGACAGATGAGACTAAAATGTAGCTTTTTGGCCATCAAGGAAAACTCTAGGTCTGGCGCAAACCCAACACCTCACATCACCCCGAAAAATCATCCCCACAGTGAAGCATGGTGGTGGCAGCGTCATGCCGTCATGCTGGAAACTGGTCAGAATTGAAGGAATGATGGATGGTGCTAAATGCAGGGAAATTCTTGAGGGAAACCTATTTCAGTCTTCCAGAGGTTTGAGACTTGAAGACCAGCGCAACCAATCCGACTTGAAGGAGTTGGAGCAGTTTTTCCTTGAAGAATGGGCAAAAATCCCAGTGGCTAGATGTGCCAAGCTTAAAGAGACATACCCCAAGAGACTTGCGGCTATAATTGCTGCAAAAGGTGACTCTACAAAGTATTAACTTTGGGGGGTGAATAGTTATGCAAGCTCAAGTTTTCTGTTTTTTTTGTCTTATTTATTGTTTCACAATAAAAAAATATTTTGCATCTTCAAAGTGGTAGGCATGTTATGTAAATCAAATTATAAAAACTCCCAAACAATCCATTTGAATTCCATCTTGTAATACTTTCGTAAGCCACTGTAAATACTTTACTGATAAACAGTAGCCGCAGGATCACAGGACACTGGATGAATCAACAATCATTAAGTCTCGAACTCACTCAGGAAACAAACGCACACAGTAAACAATTCAAGCTTCTGCAAAGGAAACCAGAAAACACACACCTCTTTTGACAAATCATAATGAGAAATATGACACACCTGAGTGTGCGCCCTCTGGTGATAGGTGGAACCCCCCTTTTAGGAGCGGCTCCAGCCGCAGAGCCTGGGTGACCACCACATAGTTGATTGAAGTCCCGAACAAGTCCCAGATACAGGATGTCCCCCCAGGCAGGCACCCACGCCTGCTCCTCAGGACCATAGCCCTCCCCTACGGACAGTGTAGGTTGGGGAGCCATCCACAAGTTGAGGGGTTGGAGGGGCAGGTGTGGGGAGAGAGAAGGGACTGGACCTAACCTAACCTGACAGGGGAGGCATGGAAGGATGGACAGACCCTCATAGACCTATGAACCTAATGACAATAGGTGACTGGGTTGATGCGACTCAGGATATTGAATGGTCCTATGTAGCATGGAGCGAGCTTCTAAAAGTCCACTTTTAAGGAAGATCACGGGTGGAGAGCCACACCCGTTGACCCATTCGGAGGAGCCGAAGAGGACTTCGGGGCCTGTTTGCCTGGTGTTTGTGTCGGGCAGAGGAGCGGAGCAAGGATGATTGCGCTCTGATCCAGTTGAGGCGACATCATCGAATGAACGCCTCAGCTGATGGCACCCTCGCTTCGGCCTATTGTTCAGGTAACAGGGCACGCGGACCCGAACTGTCACTCGAACAGAGACAGTTCAGTGGACCAGTTCGGCAGTGTGTTATGAGCATATTCCACACAGATGAGGAACTTAATCCAGTTGCTGGCCTGAATGGAGATGAACAGCGGAGAAACTTCTACAGCTCCTGGTTGGCCCGCTCAGTCTGCCCATTAGACTGTGGGTGGAACCCTGAGGAGAGACTCACCAATGCCCCAAACAGGGAGCAGAAAGCCTTCCAATACCGTGCGACTAACTAGGGCCCACAATCTGAGACAATGTCCTGGGAAAGTCGTTGTAGCTGAAAGACATGGGTAATCATGAGATCAGCGGTCTCCTTTGCTGAGGGCAACTTGGGTAAGGCGATGAAATGGGCTGCCTTGGAGAACCAATCGACGACCACCAGGATAATGGTAAGCCCTTGGGATGGAGGTTGCCCTGTGATAAAGTCTTCAGACAGGTGGGACCAGGATAGGCTGGGGCACAGGTGGAACAGGCCGCAACAAAGGATCTCACATCCTCAATCATGTTGGGCCACCAGAATTTCCGCCTCAGGAACTCCAGTGTCCGATTAACCCCTGGATACCCAGTTCATTTAGAGGAGTGTCCCCATTGTACTACTCAGGACCAGGCTGATCTCTGAACATAAAGTCTGATAGTGGTCTCGGAACATACAGTATTTTAGTGGAACCCCCGCCGTTGTCAGGTTCTCAGGTCTGGGTTTGTCGTACCATGGTCTCAATACTCAATTTCACAGGGGCCACAATGAGGGAGCTGGGGAGTCCCTCTCCTCATTGGAGACATTGTGTTGGCAGGACAGGGCGTCTGCTTTCTGATTCTTGGATCCCAGGTGATAGGCTAGTGTGAAATCAAACCTGTTACAAAACAGATCCCGCTTAGCCTGGGAACCGTTCAACCTTTTGGCTTCTTGAATGGAGACCAAGTTCTTATGGTTCGCCCAGATCACGAAATGATGAGGTGCACCCTCCAACCAGTATCTCCACCCCTCAAAGGCCCACTTAACTGCCAAGAGCTCCCGGTTGCCTACATCATAGTTGCGTTCTGCTGGTGAGAACTGCTTGGAGAGAAAAACGCATGGGTGCAGTTTCTTGTCCTCCTCGTTCCACTGTGAAAGGACCGCCTCTGCTCCTCTACCACAAAGGAATGAATAGGATCAAGATGAACGAGGGTGGGTCTGGAGGTGAAACGTCCCTTGAGCTCCATGAATGCCCTGGCGGCCTCTGGAGTCCAGCTAAAATGGGTCTGGGTCTTGTAGGTTAAGACCACGAGAGGCGCTGCCACCTCACCAAAGTTGCGTATAAAATTAAATCAAATCAATTTATATAGCCCTTCGTACATCAGCTGATATCTAAAAGTGCTGTACAGAAACCCAGCCTAAAACCCCAAACAGCAAGCAATGCAGGTGTTGAAGCATGTTGGCTAGGAAAAACTCCCTAGAAAGGCCAAACCCTAGGAAGAAACCTAGAGAGAAACCAGGCTATGAGGGGTGGCCAGTCCTCTTCTGGCTGTGCCGGGTGGAGATTATAACAGAACATGGGCAAGATGTTAAAATGTTCATAAATGACCAGCATGGTCAAATAATAGGTCTGGGACAGGTAGCACGTCCAGTGAATAGGACAGGATTCCATAGCCGTGGGCAGAACAGTTGAAACTGGAGCAGCAGCACGGCCAGGTGGACTGGGGACAGCAAGGAGTCATCATGCCAGGAAGTCCTGAGGCATGGTCCTAGGGCTCAGGTCCTCCGAGAGAGAGAGAGAGAAAGAAAGAGAGAATTAGAGAGAGCATACTTAAGTTCACACAGAACACCGGATAAGACAGGATAATAAAACGCTTGTAGAAATTCGCAAACCCGAGGAACCGCTGGACCTGCTTGAATGAGGTGGGACGGGGCCAGTTGGCGACCACCTTAACCTTCATGGGGTCCATTTGAATGTGGTAGAGATAATGTCACCCAGGAAAGAAACTTGGCATACGTGGAACTCACACTTCTCTATCTTGACATATAGTTGACTCTACAGGAGGCATATCAGGACTTGGCGGATGTGCAGTGTGTGTTCTTGAAGGGTTTTGAAGAAGATCAAGATGTCGTAGAGGTAAACAAAGACGAACCGATTCGGGTGTCATTGGCCAATGCTTGAAAGACTGCCGGTGAGTTCAATAATCTGAAGGGCATGACTAAATACTCATAGTGACCACTAGGGGTGTTAATCACTCTTGGGTAGGGGGCAGTATTTTCACCTCCGGATGAAAAGCGTGCCCAAAGTAAACTGCCTGTTACTCAGGCCCAGAAGCTAGGATATGTATATAATTGGTAGATTTGGGTAGAAAACACTCTAAAGTTTCTAAAACTGTTAAACTAATGTCTGTGAGTATAACAGAGCTGATGGCAGGCAAAACCCAGAGGACAACCCATCCAGGAAAAAAATAATTGAGGTCATGGGATTTTCCAATTGTTTTCTATGGGATACCATTATTATTAGGAACCTGTTTGCAGTTCCTATGGCTTCCACTAGATGAAATTGTTCAATGTTTTTCTTTTGAGAAATGAAGTATTCTTATTCATTGTAAGTGTCACTCCAGGACGTTACCGCCCCACCTGCCCATAAGAAATTAAAGGCAGTTTTCCACTCATCTTTCTCCCTGATTCTCACCAGATTGCAAGCGTTGCGGAGGTCCAGTTTGGTGAAGAATTGGGCACCTTAGGCCAAGTCCAAGGCTTCAGACATTGGGGTGGGGGGTAACAATTTTTCATCGTAATCCGGGTTCAGCCCTCTGTAATCGATACAAGGACGCAATTGGGGATGTAGAGGGGCGAATGAAACCTGCCTCCAACAACTCCCGGATGTAAAGGTCCATGACTGCTGTATCAGGGATTGAGAGAGTGTACAGATGGCCTCGTGGAGGTGTGGAGCCGGGTAGGAGTTCTATGGCACAGTCGTATGGACTATGGGGCGGATGCGGCTTGCCTCTTACCGAAAGCCTCTCGGAGGTCGAAGTATTTGGGAGGGAGAGCGGAGAAGTCTTAGTCTTCAATGGATGCAGGAGGAGGCTCAGCGAGGCTCTTGGTGGGGGTCTTAGACATTTAGTCTGGCAGTTCTTACCACAGTCTACTAGGTATCCCATGGACCAGGAGAATAGTGGGGTATGTAGCGCTAGCCAGGGGTACCCTAGGGTAAGAGGGTTCGTGGGAGCCGTGATCAAAAGAAAACTAAGAGTCTCTGAGAGATTCACCACAAACTGCAGTAGAATGGGATTGGTCTGATATTCCACCTGGCCAGAACCAATGGGGCCTCCATCGAGGGCTTGAATCTGCAGAGAGATGGGACATTTCACTCAGGGGATTTGTAATTCTCTTCTCTGTCTTGATCAATGAAATTCTCTGCATCCCCAGAGTCCAAGAAGGCTTGAATCTGGTGCTGACGGTTGTCCCAGTGGAGGGTTGCAGGTAGTGACAGACGTGACTGGGTAGCCGGGGGGTAACTGCATAGCTCGTCAGGGTCTTCCCTTGTCCTGGTGTTTCCCGTCAGCTCTGGGAATGTAGAGCGGAAATGGCCGAGACCTCCGCAGTAGAGGCAGCAGCCTTCGCGCATGCGCCTGTCACGCTCCTGTGGGCTCAGACATGTGTGTCCAGCTGCATGAGCTCCTCAATGCTGGGTTCGGGGGGCTTGAGGTGCTCAGGAAACTAGGATACTGGGGTGGTGTCAAAAAGGTGCTGTCTCACGCGTTCTCGGAGGCGGTTGTCGATCCTGATTGCCAGCGTTATCACGGACTCGAGGCCAGTTCATCCTTGATGGAGTTAGAAAAACCCTGGTGGAAAGTGGTGACTAGGGCCTCAGTATTCCACCCACACTCAGCGGCGAGGATTCGGAACTCAATGGCGAAGTCAAACACTGGTCTGGCCCCTTGGTGGATGTTGAACAGTCGGCTGGCCCCTTCTCGTTTGCCGACTGGGTGGTCTAAGACTCGTTGCAGCTCGGCAGTGAAGGCTAATATGGAGCTGCAGGATGGTGCCTGCTGTTCCCACACCGCCGTTGCCCATGCCAGGGTCTTGCCAGAGAGTAGAGAGATGATGTAGCCCATCATGGCCCGATCGGTGTGGAACGAGGAGGACTGTAGCTCGAACACCAGAGAACACTGAGTGAGGAACTCCTTGCATCCTCCCAGGTGGCCGTCAAACCACTCCGGGGCTGGGATCTTGTGTTCCTGGTGTAGGTTCTCTGGAGGAACTATGGTGACGCCTGTAGCACTGGGTGATGAGACTTGGCCATTGGCTCCTCCTGGGTTGAGGTTGGACTCTGGTGTGCACCCCATGTGTATTGTGGATGCAGCTGATTGATTCGTTCCCAACTAAATTTGTTGATATTTTCTGTCAACCAGGAAAGACTTAGGGGGTCCATGCAACTTAATATGTAACTTGTGAAGCACATTTTTACTCCTGTACTTATTTAGGCTTGACATAACAATGAGGTTGAATATTTATTGACTCAAGACATTTCAGTTTTTCATTTTGAAATCATTTGTAAGTTTCGAAAAAAAATACTCCACTTTGACTATATGGAGTATTGTGTGTAGGCCAGTGATTCATTTTCAATTCAGACTACCACAACAAAATGTGGGAAAAGTCAAGGGGTATGAATACTTTCTGAAAACACTGTATATTAGAATGAGCTATGCCAAGAATACAGTACATACATACACAGTGAGTAAACAACAGTATATAAACAGAATATGAGGTGACCAGTGTTCAAAGACTCTATATTTAGAGTATATATATATAGTTTATATAGATATAGTTTCTCAGTCTCTCTGTCCCGGCTCTGATGCACCTGTACTGTCTCTGTCTGCTAGATGGTAGCAGATTGAACAGATCGTGGATCGGGTGGCTGAGATCCTTAATGATCTTCTTGGCCTTCCTTTGACACTAAGTGCTCTTAGCACCAGGAATTATTTTTAAAAAGTTTGAATTGGAGTGTTTTTTTGAGATACTGAATCCATTTTTAATTTCAGATGGGTAGAGGAATGTGAGGTGATTTCAAGTTACCAGGGCTTTAAGATTCACTATGAATCCAGTTCAGTAGAGATTGGAAGATATAGCATAGACTACATACAGTATTTGGGAAAACAGTTTGGAGAGGACAGGCAGATTGGCAGTTTCTTTGTGTCAACCCCCGACAAAACAGTTATCTTCTTTATTTAACTGATCTGAATGCTGTTACCTATCTAGAATTAAGCACTCACACAGTCCAACACTTGAAGATTGAAATGACCCCAGGTCTGTACACGGCCTGAAAGAAATACATCCGACTACAAAAGAAACCATTGAAAGATTAATTTATGCCTCTCATCTATCTCCTTAGGGCTCCAGAAACAGAAATGATACAGGGGAATCCTTGGAAGCAACTTCGCATCCAGATGGTTCCATTTGTCTCTCATCCCAGGCCTTGTTTTTCATGGAAAAATCTGAATGTAGAACACCCCTAACTTTAAAGCTTCAAGTTTCACCGCTAACTTTGAAGCTTCAAGTTTTGTTTTAGTTTGTCAACTCATTTGACTGTAGGCAATCTGAAAGTGGAACACGAGCATATGGAGTAGATTTCATAAACAGGTGATGTTTACTGTTGTTCATTACATTGTAATATTGCTATAATCATTTTAGATGGAGTGAATAAAAGGGGCACAAGCGTAAACCTCTTAGTCAGAGCCAAAATGGAATGATAGTTTGAAGGGTCAATCACATTTGCGTTTGTTATCGTTCGCCCACTCAGGCCACTGTCGATCTTACATCTGGCTGGTTATCTAATGGCAACAGCACTCTGTGGTTTAACCTTACAGCAGCAACAAGCAGCAGCTCACTCATTTCCACTCTGATAAAAGCCCATTTCCATGGCCTACAGTACATGTCTATTCCTCCCACGTCTAACTACCCTCCTTGTGCACTGCCATTAACATCATAGCATATTACCCAACATAGACCATTAGCGCAGTAGAAAGTCAAGGAGCAGATTAGTTTACATTAGGCACGGCAGAGTTCATTTGTTGATTTTCCGACCCCTCCTACTCACCTTGTATCCGCGGATGTCAATCATTAGGCAGGTACATTAATATCCCATGCAGCCAATCAGAGTGTAACCTTTAAATCACCCCGAGCTTGCCCTGTCATTGAACCCACCAATAAAGTTTCTTGATATACGGCATACCCCCAAGTCATGAATAAATGAGATGACCTTATCCTTCCCTGTTCTGCCGACATTCTAGCATTCTGTATTTGTGCTGAAATGTGGTCCTTCTTTCCGATTTCAGAGCAACCGTAACCACAGGGTTGTTCTTCTCTATGCATGAAGGTTTGGGAATCCAGAGAACAAGGTACAATAGACTTTAAAATAAGACCATAATGCATTAGGCACATTTTTATTCTTTGAATGGTCTTGAAATACATCTCACACCTACATGGACCACAGATTCCTGGTGAATACAGAGGACCGAGAGAAGCTAAAGAACTGAGCCTGCCTCCCCTTGACGGGTCCTGACCACAGATTAGAGTTATTACTGTTATTTATCAGGGTTAAGTAGGAAGAGCCACACACACTACGTCAACTCTCACCATACAGATCAAGGGTCATTTAGGACTGTTATCAATCTGAGCTGTGAGGTGGAGGGAGTGTGTACTCGCAGCCATAGACATCAAGGTCACTGATTACAGGTTATTCTGTGTGGTTTGAAGAAGAACGACTTAACACGTCTCTCTCTCTCTGCAGGTCAGGGCTGAGCTGTGTGTGTGTGTGCTTGCATGCCTGAGTGTCTGTGTATGTCTGTGTGTGCCTGCGTGTGTGCACGTGTGCGCACAACATCAATACGTGTCTGTCTGGGAACAAACTTACTTTTGTGTGACGTAAAGCCCTGTGCTGATTTTTCCCTTGTCTCGTACAGCTCTTCCAGACAATGGGACGTGAGGCAGTCTCCGCAGGTGTCATTGGTAGTCTAATGAGATGGCACCAGGCCTGTGTATGGCTCATTGGCCCAATGCACATTACTGTGTGTAAGTGTTTCTTCATCCCTCTATGGCCGGCCATGCAGCAGATCGTCTACCTGGAGCTGAACGTTGTGATGAATAACAACAATACCCAGCCTGATGGGATGCTGTGTGTGTCATTAAGGAAATCAAATGTTAACAGTTACCAACCATTCATCATAAAGCAATATCTAACAGTGTGGGAGGAAATGTTAGAAAATAACTGAACCATTTGTGGGTGGTAATCAGTGCATACTGTTAGATTAAATGGACTGAGTTAGACATTCTTTATTCCATCTTTTTCTCTGGTAAGACAAATGTAGAAGCTACTGATTGTGTCAACTGTTTAATAGGGGTCTATTTTCTCTGCAACTTTGAGAGAGGGACCTACATACCCAACCGACTGCTTATTGCTGCAGAATGGGGATTTGCCATCTTTCTGATTTACTCTATTTTTTTATATTTTTTATTCTGAATGTTATCAGGGAACCTGAGTTCACAAATCACAAAAAAATTGAAACTCATTTTGTTTATTTAATTAGAGTTATGCAACACCTAATTTCATCCTTGTTAAAAAGTAACTACCCCCTTACACTCAATAACTGGTTGTGCCACCTTTAGCTGCAATGACCCCAACCAAATGCTTCCTGTAGTTGTTGATCAGTCTCTCACATCGCTGTGGAGGACTTTTTGGCCCACTATTGCATGTAGGACTGCTTTAACTTAGTGGCATTTGTGGGTTTTCAAGCGTGAACTGTTGGTTTCAAGTCCTGCCACAACATCTCAATTAGGATTAAGTCTGTTTTTTGACTATGCCGTTCCAAATCATCAAATGTATTACTTGTTAGCCATTTTCATGTCGACTTGACTGTGTGTTTTGGATCATTGTCTTGCTGCATGAGACAGCTGCACTTCAGCTTCAGCTCACAGATGGATGACCTGACATTCTCCCATAGAATTCTCTGATACAGAGCAGAATTCATGGTTCCTTCTATTAAGGCAAGTCGTTCAGGTCCTGGGGCAGCAAAGCATCCCCAAACCATCACACTACCACCACCATGCTTCACCGTTGGTATCAAGTTCTTACTCTGAAATGCAGTGTTTGGTTTTCGCCAGGCATAATGGGACCCATGTCATCCTAAAAGCTGACTCAAGTTTGACAAAATGCACCTGGAAGCACCTGGATGATCATCAATACTTTTGGAAGAATGCCCTACGGGCAGATGATTCAAAAGTATAACTTTTTGGACAAAATGGGTCCCATTATGCCTGTGTATGTGTAGCCCATCTATCTGATGCGTTGTGGTCATAAATAGTTTGACATTGTTGCCCCCCGTAGCATTGAATGCAAGGAAAACCAGTGAGCATTTGGTCTTCCTTGATTTAAAAAAAGTATAAAACAATAGAAAATAAGTGTTGAGCTAAACTGAGTGAGCTCAACTATGACTGGTCCTGGTGCACCAAAAAAAAGTGTAAATGGAAGCCAGTTTGAATTTAGCTTCACTCCTATCACAGAGAAATACCTCATCGATAGAAACAACTTGTATTGTTGCATCTCAATGTATTGTGCTCGGAAGGTGGCTAGCTAGCTAAAACTGGCCCTTTCCAAAATTAGCCATGGATGGAGATAGGGGTTTGGACTTGTGGTTTTACTTAATTCTCTGTACTGGCCAATGATTATAACGATGATCTTGATCCAACCATAAAATACATTGTGCACCTTGACTGAGAGGATGGAAGTTCAATATGTAGCTAGATGTAGAAGGCTAATGTTAACTAGCTAATGCTGCCCATGAAAGGAAGTTAGGCTAGCGAGCAAGTATTTTAGGCAGGTAGCCTAGGACAACAAAAAATAGAAGTGTGTAGGCCTACTGTATGATAGTTATAGACCATTTCATCAACACGAAAGAGAGGAGGGTGGCATTGGCATTTTTCTGCAAGTAGGGTGAGTCAACACATCTCTTCTACTTGCATGAACGCGCACACACACACACACACACACACTAATCAGAACCATGGACAGCCACATCATATTTCACTTACGTTGATTGGATTAAATTGTTTTTTGGTATCTTTTAGTTGTCACTGTATATGATTATATATATTGTTTTTTGGGGTGGGGCAGGTTGCCTAGTGGCTAGAGCATTGGGCCAGTAACCAAAAGGTTTCTGGATCGAATCCCCAAGATGACAAGGTAAAAATCTGTCATTCTGCCCCTGAACAAGGCAGTTAACCCACTGTTCCCCGGTAGGTTGTCATCGTAAATAAGATTTTGTTCTTAACTGACTTGCCTAGTTAAATAAAGGTTAAATAAAAAAAATATGTTGTTGAAATGGTGCTGGAATAGTGGAGGCAGCTCCTTTTCTTTGCGACTTGCAGTAACTCTAAATCAATAGTTGTTTAGTAGTCCGAAAATGTTTGAAACATGAAGTGTTTGTTATTTGCATCATGGATTTCACCAGACACCCAGCGCAGGACACCCAGCGAGGCTTCAAGAGAGGTAATTAATTAACAACAACAAAAAGGTCCAGACATGGTCCTCCATAGGCCCCCCATGCCTCCTCTCTGGTTTTGTCATGAAACAAAGGTGTGGTTGAATGTATTCTGCCACTGTGTCTTCTTATTGTCTCAGCCTTAGGCCTATATACTGTATCATGGTGGCAAGGCATGTGAACTAACAGGTTATGAGCAAACAAAGCAATTGTCACAACACATAGGTTGTTATATGGCTTTTTTTCTGGTTTGGCTTCCCCAGTGATTTTACTCACATACCACTGTTGTCATGGTGACCCAATTTCAATTTTTGGTCTTACTTCAAGCATCACAGAGTTTATACATTTTTTATCATGAGAGTAGTGTAATAATGTAGTACAATAATTCAATAAAAGTATGTGTGAGATGATTCATATCAATCCGACCAGTATATTCTCAGACTGGCTTCCAGAATAATCAAAAGAACTTACATTCCCAGTACACTCCATCTACGCATTCTTCTAAATTTAAAGTGGCACTTCTCTCTTAATACAGAACGGGAACTTGAAGCTGGATCCTTGGCACAGCCAGCTGGGAAAGCAGGCCAGTTGGGGAGCGGCGTGAGCTAAAATCGGGAACACAGGAGCAGGCCGTGGTTCAGTGCAGTGCAGGACACCCAGCGAGGCTTCAGGGAGGTAATTAATTAACAACAACAAAAAGGTCCAGACATGGTCCTCCAGTGGCCCCCCATGCCTCCTCAGATCTCAGGCCAGGGGATGGAGGGCTGTTGTGGGCATAAGTGGGACGAGGACAGCCCCTCTGACTATCGCTGCTCTGAATACTGCACTGCTGGAATCAAACATTTGATGAAGACCAATTGAGATACTGTCATTGTTTTAAAATTAGGCATAATAGCATCTGGAAGCATCTGTGTTAGATGCCTCAGTCTCATACCCTACACTCTTAAAAAAAAATGATATCTAGAGCCTAAAAGGTCTTTGGCTGTCCCCATCGAAGAACCCTTTGAAGAAGCCTTTTAGGTTTCAGGTAGAACCCTTTTGATTCCAGGTAGAAGCCTCTGGAGTTCCATGTAGAACCCTTTCACACAGAGGGAACCCCCCAAAAAATTCTACCTGGAACCAAAAAGGGTTCTCCTATGGGGAAAGCCAAAGAACCCCTTTGGAACCCTTTTTTCTAAGAGTGTATGATATGAAACCACTATCATCTCTTTCTGTGGGTAACATACAATGAGAAAGAACAACTAGAGCACAACACGACTATGATGAAATGTAGAGTTTTATTGCTCAAATCAATACAACACATTACATAGATAGGCTGAATAACAGTAATGCGTGTGTTGTTACATCGTGACCCTGTATCAAACTGTATGTTATATACTAGTTGGTCTTACGGAGAAACACTAGCATGAATGCTTGATACAAGATGTGATGCGGATTGCATGATGGTCCTGGGACAGGCTGAGTGGAAGCTCTTTCCTTCTCTGTGTCACAAGGTGTCAACGTTGACATCGTACGTGTTTGACTAATAGATCCTTGTTATGACCTCAGAGAGAAAAGAAGAGTTAGAGAAATACAGAGAGAGAAAGGGTGAGGCCGATCTGACACAGAGACATGACACAGGATACTTGTTATTAATGTGGAGGAAGGATAATGTGTGTGAGAGAGACTGCATAGAACATCCACATACTCCAGGAGGCCTATGCTGCTGTCAAAGGGTCCTATGCTGCTGTCAAAGGGTCCTATGCTGCTGTCACTTTTCAAACTGAGAATGAACCAATCCATTTCCCTGCTAAAGATTTAGAGCCAGAGCACAGTTTATATCCCACTCACTGCAAAATAAACTATATACAGTTGAAGTCGGAAGATTACATACACTTAGGTTGGAATCATTAAAACTCATTTTTCAACCACTCCACAAATATCTTGTTAACCAACTATAGTTTTGGCAAGTCGGTTAGGACAGCTACTTTGTGCATGACACAAGTACATTTTCCAACAATTGTTTACAGACAGATTATTTCACTTATAATTCACTGTATCACAATTCCAGTGGGTCAGAAGTTTACATACACTAAGTTGACTGTGCCTTTATTAAACATCCTGGAAAATTCCAGAAAATTATGTAATGGCTTTAGAAGCTTCTGATAGGCTAATTGACATAATTTGAGTCAATTGGAGGTGTACCTGTGGATGTATTTCAAGGCCTACCTTCAAACTCAGTGCCTCTTTACTTGACATCATGGGAAAATCAAGAGAAATCAGCCAAGACAAACAATTGTAGACATCCACAAGTCTGGTTCATCCTTGGGAGCAATTTCCTAATGCCTGAAGGTACCACGTTCATCTGTACAACAATAGTACGCAAGTATAAACACCATGGGACCATGCAGCCGGCATACCGCTCAGGAAGGAGACGCGTTCTGTCTCCTAGAGATGACTGTGCGAAAAGTGCAAATCAATCCCAGAACAACAGCAAAGGACCTTGTGAAGATGCTGGAGGAAACAGGTACAAAAGTATATATATCCACAGTAAAACAAGACCTATTTTGACATAACCTGAAAGGCCGCTCAGCAAGGAAGAAGCCACTGCTCCAAAACCGCATAAAAAAGCCAGAGATGGTTTGCAACTGCACATGGGGACAAAGATCATACTTTTTGGAGAAATAGAACTGTTTGGCCATAATGACCATCATTATGTTTGGAGGAAAAACGGGGAGACTTGCAAGCCAAAGAACACCTCCCCAACCGTGAAGCACGGGGGTGGCAGCATCATGTTGTGGGGGTGCGTTGCTGCAGGAGGGACTGGTGCGCTTCACAAAGTAGATGGCGTCATGAGGAGGGGAAATTATTTGAATATATTGCAGCAACATTTCAAGACATCAGTCAGGAAGTTAAAGCTTGGTCGCAAATGGGTCTTCCAAATGGACAATGACCCCAAGCATACTTCCAAAGTTGTGGCAAAATGGCTTCCCAGTCCCAAAACTTATTTGGGACTGGGGGGCAGTATTGAGTAACTTGGATAACAAGGCTCCCAGAGTAAACTGCCTGCTACTCAGGCCCAAAAACTAGAATATGCATATAATTAGTAGATTTGGATAGAAAACACTCTGAAGTTTCTAAAACTGTTTGAATGATGTCTGTGAGTATAACAGAACTCGTATGGCAGGCAAAAACCTGAGAAAGAATCCAACCAGGAAGTGGGAAATCTGAGGTTTGTAGTTTTTCAAGTCATTGCCTATCGAATATGCAGTGTCTATGGGGTCATATTGCACTTCCTAAAGCGTCCACTAGACGTCAACAGTCTTTAGAACATTGTTTGAGGCTTCTACTGTGAAGGGGGAGAGAATGAGAGCTGTTTCAACCAGATGTCTGGCAGAGTGCCATGAGCTCAGTCTTGCGAACAGCCTTGAGAATTAGCTGCATTCCATTACATTTCTAAAGACAAAGGAATTGTCCGGTTGAAACATTATTGAAGATTTATGATAAAAACATCCTAAAGATTGATTCTATACATCGTTTGGCATGTTTCTATGAACTGTAATATGACTTTTCGTCTGAACGTTCGCCTGGACTTGCCCGCGCCTCGTGAGTTTGGATTTGTGAACTAAACGTGCTAACAAATCAAATCAAATCTTTATTTGTCACATACACATGGTTAGCAGATGTTAATGCGAGTGTAGCGAAATGCTTGTGCTTCTAGTTCCGACAATGCAGTAATAACCAACGAGTAAACTAACCGAACAATTCCAAAACGACTACCTTATACACATAAGTGTAAAAGGATAAAGAATATGTACATAAAGATATATGAATGAGTGATGGTACAGAACGGCATAGGCAAGATGCAGTAGATGGTATCAAGTACAGTATATACAAATGAGATGAGTAGTATGCTAGGGAGCGATGCGCGATGTGCCCGTCTCCGGAGCCTGACCAGAAGACTGCTTCGTTTCCCTCTTTTACGACGTCGTTGTTTTGGGTCGCAGGCTGGGATCCATTCCTTTGTCCTGGGTGGAAGGCAGAACACAGTATTCGCTTCGGGAAAGTCATATTCCTTGTCGTACTGATGGTGAGTTGACGTTGCTCCTATATTCAGTATTTTGCTACGGTGTAAGTAAACTTCCGACTTTAACTGTATATACAGTTTGTGCAATATAACTTTTGTGACGCATATTACAGACATATAGCATTTCATGGACATATGAACAGCAATTGCTCACATAGTTTGGCAAAAATAAACTATTCGGGGGTGAATACTTTGCTGCCAAGTATGTTGTAGAAACTTGGCTCAGGGCTTACCTTTGCAAAATGTAAACAAATACACCCCTCTCTGCCTACTGACCATCCCCACCACCTCCTGAAAACTAGAATAAACTACTTTTTAAACAGCAATGTGAAGCCAAAACCCAGTCGGGTTGACCACAGGATGAGCCAGGCATAGCTTGCTGTCCGTATTGGCCCAAAATGTATGCATTGTATGGAGAGAAGGACATGGCCCTGCACAAGAGGGCTGGAGCTGTTTTATTAGCTCCCTCAAACTCAATTTCCATTTAATTTGTGAGCTGGCTCCCTGAGGCAGTGTCTGGCAGCCAAAGGTGTAAATATGGCCTTATCTGGCCCCGACATGCACAGTTCATCTCCACACACACTGTGCCAACAACAAATCTGTAATTCATGGCCAAGCAACCACCACGTCATTGGCTGTACATGTATTAGAAAAAACAATGCAAGGCGAGAGAATTTCAATGCAGTGTCATCCATGCGGTTTCCAGATGGGAAGAAAAGGGGAAGGGTGATTTTGCTCTCTCCGCAGAACAACCCTTGACACAACCCCTCTGCACGATGTCATTGCACGGACAAGACTGGAATATGTTGTTACCTAGGATAAATATATGGGAAATGACAGGGATTCATTTCATGATACTGGGAAGGCTTCACATCATCACGTGAGGGTGGACCCGGATTACCTGAGATGTGACCCTACAGGTGAGGGCAGAGGAGGCTTGTGGGAGGAGCTATAGGAAGACAGGCTAATTGTAATGGCTGGAATGGAATCAATGGAGCGGAGTGAAACATATGGTGGTTTCCATATGTTTGATGTGTTTGATACCATTCCATTAATTCCATTCCAGCCATTACAATGAGCCCATCTTCCTATAGCTCCACCCACCAGCCTCCTCTGGGTGAGGGTGTGTGTTGATTAGGATTGCAAAGCTACTGGTAATTTCCCAAAGTTGCCAGAAAATCTTCAGTAATTTTGGTTATTAACAGAAAATCTATGGAAATCTATCGTACCTTTTATATTTCAATGACTTAAATGTATTGATATAAACAGGGGTCACGTTAAAGTTCAGAAATCGGCATTTTCAAAACGCAGACCTTCAAAAAAGGTGGGTTTTAAACCATTTCACATGTGTTTTATATTGAAAGTCAACAGAGTTTTTTAAAACTTTCATAGAGTGATCAACTCTATAGTTCAACTATAGTTTTCCTTGACACAAAGTACATTAGTCAATCAATCAAATGTATTTATAAAGCCCAATTTACATCCGCAGATGTCACAAAGTGCTTATGCAGAAACTCACAAACAGCAAGCAATGTAGATTTGGAAGCACGGTGGCTAGAAAAAAACTCCCTAGAAAGGCAGGAACCTAGGAAGAAACCTAGAGAGGAACCAGGCTCTGAAAGGTGTCCAGTCCTCTTCTGGTTGTGCCAGGTAGAGATTATTACATGGCCATTTAAGGCCATATCGTTCTTCAAGCTGTTCAAACATTTATAGATGACCAGCAGGGTCAAATAATAATCACAGTGGTCATAGAGGGTGCAACAGGTCAGCACCTCAGGAGTTGGCTTTTCATAGCCGAGCATTCAGAGATCGAGACAGCAGGTGTGGCAGAGACAGGTCCGGGACTAGGTAGCACGTCCGGTGGACAGGTCAGGGTTCCATAGCCGCAGACAGAACAGTTGAAACTGGAGCAGCAACTCATTCGGCAGAAAATAGCTTAAGATTCATCATTTGTTATATCTGTGTCCAAATTGTCCATAACTTTCTAGTAGATAGTCTATATGGTTCAAGAGAAAATTGCCTAATCATTAAAAAAGCATCTAATGAACAATGGCTTTATTTTCAATGAATTTTTAACATAACCTTTTTAACATTTAAGTTGTAACTTTTTTCACAACTGCCACCAGTTTGTTTCCAAAACATTGAAAATAAATAAATATTGACATAGTAAAATACATAAGTGTGCAATTAAAAACAAAGGATATTTAATGCTGAACCCCTCATATTAAACACCAATGGTATTCACTAAATTAAGCCTTTATATTTATGATAATGTTTTACATCTTTGTCATACTTTTTTTTCATATCTTATTTTATTATTTAATATATTGTACATGTGATAAGGCCACACAGAGGGACAGAGATAATTACAGACACCTGTGATATTCTGAAGTACCCAAAAGGGCCACTAGATATCTTGTGATAGATTACATAAAATCCTTGAAAGATACCAAAATGCTGGTAGTGTACTGGTAAACTTCAAAAGTTTCCAGTAATATACAATCCCTTTGCAACCCTATTGTTGATGCTTGGCAGGCGTGGAACCATTCCTCCAATTACGCTAATTGAAGAAGACAGGTAACTGAACAGAAGCTGTTGAACACATTGGAATGAAAGAGGGCAGGATAGATGAGTAAAATGGCTGGATGAATATGCCTGGGAGGTAGGGGACATTTCATGGTATTCATGTGTTATTCTTATTTAGACAGCCCGTCATTATGTGATTTTAATGAATACACTCTGAGAAATTGCAGCCAGAGAGTGTCTGGACTTGGGGAGCTGCTATGTGCTTTTGATTGTGTTCTGGCAAGATCTGTTCCATTGCATCATTATCTAAGTTTCAAGTTGTAATGTCAGTGAAATGCCTTTATGTTTCTAATGACAAGTCTGTCTGCTGGACATTTACATCGCTACTATTAGTAACACAAAGTTCTCCCATCCAAAAAAAGGCTTGGCAAAGGATGTGTTTGAACATTTTTTAAAAGAGCAAACAGTATTCATGGCCAAACAATTTTTCAGACTTCCATGGAAGTCAGCCTGGCCCAGGAATTCGTCATAAAGGAAGTGAAAATCTTAAAAATGAATGCTCTGTGAAACCGACAGACACACAGATAATTTCTGTAACTAAACAAAAAAACTTCACAGCGCGTGTCATCACCCTGTCAGGATGTGAGGTCATTCGTGGGGCAGCAGCTCATACTCCCACAGAGTGCAGCAGCGGGTCATGATAGGGATGTGTCCCACAGAGGAGAAGTAAGGGGTGTGTGTATGAAGGATGGGGAGTTTTTTTTCGCAGGTTGTGTCCAGCACTCTGTCAGGCCGTGTGAAAGCAAGAGGGGAAATGTAGGCCAGTGGATGAGGATTGAGGGATAGTCCCTCCTGTGTCCTTCTTAGTGAGGCTCACTGAGCCAAGAGAGGGTGTGGAGTATGGATACGCCACAGCATAGCCACACAGCACCCGGGACTAGCTACCGCTCCCCACTCAGATAAACCCTCTTCAGACCAAAAAGGGGACGGCAAGGGAGGCTGGGGAACACACATTGAGTTGAGAGTTTTAGACCCCATCATAGCACTGAGACGGCACTTGTGAAGGTGGTAAATGACATTTTAATGGCATCTGTCCTCGTGCTCCTAGACCTTAGTGCTGCTTTTGATACCATCGATCACCACATTCTTTTGGAGAGATTGGAAACCCAAATTGGTCTACACGGACAAGTTCTGGCCTGGTTTAGATCTTATCTGTCGGAAAGATATCAGTTTGTCTCTGTGAATGGTTTGTCCTCTGACAAATCAACTGTAAATTTCGGTAATCCTCAAGGTTCCGTGTTAGGACCACTATTGTTTTCACTATATATTTTACCTCTTGGGGATGTTATTCGAAAACATAATGTTAACTTTCACTGCTATGCGGATATGACACAGCTGTACATTTCAATGAAACATGGTGAAGTCCCAAAATTGCCCTTGCTAGAATAATGTGTTTCAGACATAAGGAAGTGGATGGCTGCAAACTTTCTACTTTTAAACTTGGACAAAACAGAGATGCTTGTTCTAGGTCCCAAGAAACAAAGAGCTCTTCTGTTGAATCTGACAATTAATCTTAATGGTTGTACAGTCGTCTCAAATAAAACTGTGAAGGACCTCGGGGTTACTCTGGACCCTGATCTCTCTTTTGAAGAACATATCAAGACCATTTCAAGGACAGCTTTTTTCCATCTACGTAACATTGCAAAAATCAGAAACTTTCTGTCCAAAAATGATGCAGAAAAATTAATCCATGCTTTTGTCACTTCTAGGTTAGACTACTGCAATGCTCTACTTTCCGGCTACCCGGATAAAGCACTAAATAAACTTCAGTTAGTGCTAATTACGGCTACTAGAATCCTGACTAGAACCCCAAAATTTGATCATATTACTCCAGTGCTAGCCTCTCTACACTGGCTTCCTGTCAAAAAAAGGGCTGATTTCAAGGTTTTACTGCTAACCTACAAAGCATTACATGGGCTTGCTCCTACCTATCTCTCTGATTTGGTCCTGCCGTACATACCTACACGTATGCTACGGTCACAAGACGCAGGCCTCCTAATTGTCCCTAGAATTTCTAAGCAAACAGCTGGAGGCAGGGCTTTCTCCTATAGAGCTCCATTTTTATGGAGCGGTCTGCCTACCCATGTCAGAGACGCAAACTCGGTCTCAACCTTTAAGTCTTTACTGAAGACTCATCTCTTCAGTGGGTCATATGATTGAGTGTAGTCTGGCCCAGGAGTGGGAGGGTGAACGGAAAGGCTCTGGAGCAACGAACCGCCCTTGCTGTCTCTGCCTGGCCGGTTCCCCTCTTTCCACTGGGATTCTCTGCCTCTAACCCTATTACAGGGGCTGAGTCACTGGCTTACTGGGGCTCTCTCATGCCGTCCCTGGAGGGGGTGCGTCACCTGAGTGGGTTGATTCACTGATGTGGTCATCCTGTCTGGGTGGCCCCCCCCCCTTGGGTTGTGCCGTGGCGGAGGTCTTTGTGGGCTATACTCAGCCTTGTCTCAGGATGGTAAGTTGGTGGTTGAAGATATCCCTCTAGTGGTGTGGGGGCTGTGCTTTGGCAAAGTGGGTGGGGTTATATCCTTCCTGTTTGGCCCTGTCCGGGGGTGTCCTCGGATGGGGCCACAGTGTCTCCTGACCCCTCCTGTCTCAGCCTCCAGTATTTATGCTGCAGTAGTTTATGTGTCGGGGGCTAGGGTCAGTTTGTTATATCTGGAGTACTTCTCCTGTCCTATTCGGTGTCCTGTGTGACTCTAAGTGTGCGTTCTCTAATTCTCTCCTTCTCTCTTTATTTCTCTCTCTCGGAGGACCTGAGCCCTAGGACCATGCCCCAGGACTACCTGACATGATGACTCCTTGCTGTCCCCAGTCCACCTGGCCGTGCTGCTGCTCCAGTTTCAACTGTTCTGCCTTATTATTATTCAACCATGCTGGTAATTTATGAACATTTGAACATCTTGGCCATGTTCTGTTATAATCTCCACCCGGCACAGCCAGAAGAGGACTGGCCACCCCACATAGCCTGGTTCCTCTCTAGGTTTCTTCCTTGGTTTTGGCCTTTCTAGGGAGTTTTTCCTAGCCACCTTGCTTCTACACCTGCATTGCTTGCTGTTTGGGGTTTTAGGCTGGGTTTCTGTACAGCACTTTGAGATATCAGCTGATGTACGAAGGGTTATATAAATACATTTGATTTGATTTGAGAGGGACAGCAGACAGGTAATTAGGACATTTCCTCTCTAGAAGAGAGGTACTGTTGGAGAAGGGAGGAGAGCACAGCTAAACTCCTATCCTCCTTTCTCTCTTCCTCCTCTCCTCTCATTTTCTCCCTCCAGTCCTTGGGGGTCATGTTTGTTTTTGCCTTGATATTTGTGTTAATAACGGAGCTCCGTGTCTATCGCCCAGAGGGGACTGCGGTGTGTCTCTGAAGGGAGGCAGCTAGCGTTGAGGGCGATGCAGCGGTTTGTTTAGATTTTCCGCAGCAGCTGGAAGCGAAGACAGGGAACACAGTAATAATGTTTATGCTCCGTGTGAATACATAACCACTCACTCATCTCTAAATCGCAGAGTCACACAAAAATCAAGCCTAGACACCTGCTGTAATGCGTAGCATATACAACACCATATCATTATTGGGAATGGTAAGTCTCTCTTATTTTACTCACTATACACATGATGTTGTAAAACAATGGACTGGTTAATTGCCACCAGTCAATATAAACTCAGCAAAAAAAGAAACATCCCTTTTTCAGGACCCTGTCTTTCAAAGACAATTCGTAAAACTCCAAATAACTTAACAGATCTTCATTGTAAAGGGTTTAAACACTGTTTCCCATAAACAATTAATGAACATGCACCTGTGGAACAGCCGTTAAGACACTAAAAGCTTACAGACGGTAGGCAATTAAGGTCACAGTTATGAAAACATATTACACTAAAGAGGCCTTTCTACTGACTCTGAAAAACACCAAAAGAAAGATGCCCAAGGTCCCTGCTCATCTGTGTGAACGTGCCTTAGGCATGCTGCAAGAGGCATGAGGACTGCAGATTTGGCCAGGGCACTAAATTGCAATGTCCGTACTGTGAGACGCCTAAGACAGTGCTACAGGGAGACAGGATGGACAGCTGACCGTCCTCACAGTGGCAGACAACTTGTAACAACACCTGCACAGGATTGGTACATTCGAACATCACACCTGCGGGACAAGTACAGGATGGCAACAACAACTGCCTGAGTTACACCAGGAACGCACAATCCCTCCATCAGTGCTCAGACTGTCCGCAATAGGCTGAGAGAGGCTGGACTGAGGGCTTGTAGGCCTGTTGTAAGGCTGCCGGTGATTTCTGGTGAGGACCTGCAACGTTGCCCATGGGCACAAACCCACCGTCGCTGGACCAGACAGGACTGGCAAAAAGTGCTCTTCACTAACGAGTCAAGGTTTTCTCTCACCAGGGGTGATGGTCGGATTCACGTTTATTGTCGAAGGAATGAGCGTTACACCGAGGCCTGTACTCTGGAGCGGGATCGATTTGGAGGTGGAGGGTCCGTCATGGTCTGGGGCGGTGTGTCACAGCATCACTGGACTGAGCTTGTTGTCATTGCAGGCAATCTAAATGCTGTGTGTTACAGGGAAGACATCCCCTCATGTGGTACCCTCCCTGCAGGCCCATCCTGACATGACCCTCCAGCATGACAATGCCACCAGCCATACTGCTCATTCTGTGCGTGATTTCCTGCAAGACAGGAATGTCAGTGTTCTGCCATGGCCAGCGAAGAGCCTGGATCTCAATCCCATTGAGCACGTCTGGGACCTATTGGATCGGAGGGTGAGGGCTAGGGCCATTCTCCCCAGAAATATCTGGGAACTTACAGGTGCCTTGGTGGATGAGTGGGGTAACATCTCACAACAAGAACTGGCAAATATGGTGCAGTCCATGAGGAGGAGATGCACTGCAGTACCTATTGAAGCTGGTGGCCACACCAGATAGTGACTGTTATTTTTGATTTTGACCTCCCCCTTTGTTCAGGGACACATTATTCAATTTCTGTTAGTCACATGTCTGTGGAACTTGTTCAGTTTATGTCTCAGTTGTTGAATCTTGTTATGTTCATACAAATATTTACATGTTAAGTTTGCTGAAAATAAATGCAGTTGACAGTGAGAGGACGTTTCTTTTTTTGCTGCGTTTATAACATAATGAGCCACTTATGAACATAAACAAAATCGTTCTGCTGTAATATCAAACACGCCAGTCTACAATGACTCTTTCTCTCCTGATCACTCCCATTCATTTGACATTGGCGCCCCGTTCAAGGAATCCCCTCCCCTATTTCTCAACACCCCCTCACCTCTACCACAACTCTCCTCTCATTCTGTACCCCACCGCTCTATCCACCTCCCATTCCCTGCAACACCTCCTCACCCTCACCCTACCCCTCATCCCCCATTCATCCCCTGTCCAGATGCTTCATGTATTAATGTACCTACTGAAATATTAACACCTGTATGCCTTTTGGTGTCTCTCAGTCCCCTCGGCAGATGTGGCCTGTCAATCCGCATAAAGAGAAACATGGCAAGCTATTCAGAATGGCACCGTGCTACTCTAGCATTGCTCCCTGCTAGTCTTGCTCGGCTAGTCTTGCTCTGGGCTTTCCTCTTGAACGTTATGGCAAAATGTAGATTTCTGCCTAAATATTTTTCATGAGCTGGCCATAAACAACAGCTAGTAATGCTGCATAGTTCAAGCTCAAGTACATAGTACAAATATTCAACAAAAGTGGGGGAATAGGGCTTGAAATTACTGAAATGCTTTTTTAAATATAGTAAAAATAAAATAATAAACAACTTCCAATTCACTCATTCACCGCCTCTCTTCCTCCTGTAACTATTCCCCAGGTTGTTGCTGTAGATGAGAATGTCTCAGTCAACTTACCTGGTAAAATAAAGGTTAAATTAAAATACAATGAAATTAAAATGTCAAAATCAAATCAAATCAAATCAAATTTTATTTGTCACATACACATGGTTAGCAGATGTTAATGCGAGTGTAGCGAAATGCTTGTGCTTCTAGTTCCGACAATGCAGTAATAACAAGTAATCTAACTAACAATTCCAAACTACTGTCTTGTACACAGTGTAAGGGGATAAAGAATATGTACATAAGGATATATGAATGAGTGATGGTACAGAGCAGCATAGGCAAGATACAGTAGATGGTATCGGGTACAGTATGTACAAATGAGATGAGTATGTAAACAAAGTGGCATAGTATAGTATAAAGTGGCTAGTGATACATGAATTACATAAGGATACCGTCGATGATATAGAGTACAGTATATACGTATGCATATGAGATGAATAATGTAGGGTAAGTAACATTTATATAAGGTAGCATTGTTTAAAGTGGCTAGTGATATATTTACATCATTTCCCATCAATTCCCATTATTAAAGTGGCTGGAGTTGAGTCAGTGTCAGTGTGTTGGCAGCAGCCACTCAGTGTTAGTGGTGGCTGTTTAACAGTCTGATGGCCTTGAGATAGAAGCTGTTTTTCAGTCTCTCGGTCCCAGCTTTGATGCACCTGTACTGACCTCGCCTTCTGGATGATAGCGGGGTGAACAGGCAGTGGCTCGGGTGGTTGATGTCCTTGATGATCTTTATGGCCTTCCTGTGACATCGGGTGGTGTAGGTGTCCTGGAGGGCAGGTAGTTTGCCCCCGGTGATGCGTTGTGCAGACCTCACTACCCTCTGGAGAGCCTTACGGTTGAGGGCGGTGCAGTTGCCATACCAGGCGGTGATACAGCCCGCCAGGATGCTCTCGATTGTGCATCTGTAGAAGTTTGTGAGTGCTTTTGGTGACAAGCCGAATTTCTTCAGCCTCCTGAGGTTGAAGAGGCGCTGCTGCGCCTTCTTCACGATGCTGTCTGTGTGAGTGGACCAATTCAGTTTGTCTGTGATGTGTATGCCGAGGAACTTAAAACTTGCTACCCTCTCCACTACTGTTCCATCGATGTGGATAGGGGGGTGCTCCCTCTGCTGTTTCCTGAAGTCCACAATCATCTCCTTAGTTTTGTTGACGTTGAGTGTGAGGTTATTTTCCTGACACCACACTCCGAGGGCCCTCACCTCCTCCCTGTAGGCCGTCTCATCGTTGTTGGTAATCAAGCCTACCACTGTTGTGTCGTCCGCAAACTTGATGATTGAGTTGGAGGCGTGCGTGGCCACGCAGTCGTGGGTGAACAGGGAGTACAGGAGAGGGCTCAGAACGCACCCTTGTGGGGCCCCAGTGTTGAGGATCAGCGGGGAGGAGATGTTGTTGCCTACCCTCACCACCTGGGGGCGGCCCGTCAGGAAGTCCAGTACCCAGTTGCACAGGGCGGGGTCGAGACCCAGGGTCTCGAGCTTGATGACGAGCTTGGAGGGTACTATGGTGTTGAATGCCGAGCTGTAGTCGATGAACAGCATTCTCACATAGGTATTCCTCTTGTCCAGATGGGTTAGGGCAGTGTGCAGTGTGGTTGAGATTGCATCGTCTGTGGACCTATTTGGGCGGTAAGCAAATTGGAGTGGGTCTAGGGTGTCAGGTAGGGTGGAGGTGATATGGTCCTTGACTAGTCTCTCAAAGCACTTCATGATGACGGATGTGAGTGCTACGGGGCGGTAGTCATTTAGCTCAGTTACCTTAGCTTTCTTGGGAACAGGAACAATGGTGGCCCTCTTGAAGCATGTGGGAACAGCAGACTGGTATAGGGATTGATTGAATATGTCCGTAAACACACCGGCCAGCTGGTCTGCGCATGCTCTGAGGGCGCGGCTGGGGATGCCATCTGGGCCTGCAGCCTTGCGAGGGTTAACACGTTTAAATGTCTTACTCACCTCGGCTGCAGTGAAGGAGAGACCGCATGTTTTCGTTGCAGGCCGTGTCAGTGGCACTGTATTGTCCTCAAAGCGGGCAAAAAAGTTATTTAGTCTGCCTGGGAGCAAGACATCCTGGTCCGTGACTGGGCTGGATTTCTTCCTGTAGTCCGTGATTGACTGTAGACCCTGCCACATGCCTCTTGTGTCTGAGCCGTTGAATTGAGATTCTACTTTGTCTCTGTACTGGCGCTTAGCTTGTTTGATAGCCTTGCGGAGGGAATAGCTGCACTGTTTGTATTCGGTCATGTTACCAGACACCTTGCCCTGATTAAAAGCAGTGGTTCGCGCTTTCAGTTTCACACGAATGCTGCCATCAATCCACGGTTTCTGGTTAGGGAATGTTTTAATCGTTGCTATGGGAACGACATCTTCAACGCACGTTCTAATGAACTCGCACACCGAATCAGCGTATTCGTCAATGTTGTTATCTGACGCAATACGAAACATCTCCCAGTCCACGTGATGGAAGCAGTCTTGGAGTGTGGAGTCAGCTTGGTCGGACCAGCGTTGGACAGACCTCAGCGTGGGAGCCTCTTGTTTTAGTTTCTGTCTGTAGGCAGGGATCAACAAAATGGAGTCGTGGTCAGCTTTTCCGAAAGGGGGGCGGGGCAGGGCCTTATATGCGTCGCGGAAGTTAGAGTAACAATGGTCCAAGGTCTTTCCTCCCCTGGTTGCGCAATCGATATGCTGATAAAATTTTGGGAGTCTTGTTTTCAGATTAGCCTTGTTAAAATCCCCAGCTACAATGAATGCAGCCTCCGGATAAATTGTTTCCAGTTTGCAGAGAGTTAAATAAAGTTCGTTCAGAGCCATCGATGTGTCTGCTTGGGGGGGGATATATACGGCTGTGATTATAATCGAAGAGAATTCTCTTGGTAGATAACGCAGTCTACATTTGATTGTGAGGAATTCTAAATCAGGTGAACAGAAGGATTTGAGTTCCTGTATGTTTCTTTCATCACACCATGTCACGTTGGCCATGAGGCATACGCCCCCTCCCCTCTTCTTACCAGAAAGATGTTTGTTTCTGTCTGCGCGATGTGTGGAGAAACCCGTTGGCTGCACCGCTTCGGATAGCGTCTCTCCAGTGAGCCATGTTTCAGTGAAGCAAAGGACGTTACAGTCTCTGATGTCCCTCTGGAATGCTACCCTTGCTCGGATTTCATCAACCTTGTTGTCAAGAGACTGGACATTGGCAAGAAGAATGCTAGGGAGTGGTGCGCGCTGTGCCCGTCTCCGGAGTCTGACCAGAAGACCGCCTCGTTTCCCTCTCTTTCAGAGTCGTTTTTTTGGGTCGCTGCATAGGATCCACTCCGTTGTCCTGTTTGTAAGGCAGAACACAGGATCCGCGTCGCGAAAAACATATTCTTGGTCGTACTGATGCCTTTAGGCTGGAAGGCTGGAAATGTATTATTTGTCTTGATAGGCCAGAAAATGTGGGGTGTGAAACCTAACTCTTCAAGTCAGCTCAGCTGACAGTGGTAGCGGAAAGCAGACAGATGTATCTTTCTGGTACTAGGCACTGGACACTGCAATGCTCACAGAGCGCTTTGTACACCAAAATGTCAGTCGGAACCGGTCCAGAACCTCTCAAAGTCCCCTTAACATCTATGAGGTTTTTAATGGCCTAAATAGGGGTCTTAACAACATCTATGAAGTTTTTAATGGCCTAAATAGGGGACTTAACATCTGACGTTTTTAATGGCCTAAATAGGGGACTTAACATCTATGAGGTTTTTAATGGCCTAAATAGGGGTCTTAACAACATCTATGAAGTTTTTAATGGCCTAAATAGGGGACTTAACATATATGACGTTTTTAATGGCCTAAATAGGGGTCTTAACAACATCTATGAAGTTTTTAATGGCCTAAATAGGGGACTTAACATCTATGACATTTTTAATGGCCTAAATAGTGGACTTCACATCTATCAAGTTTTTAATGGCCTAAATAGGGGACTTAACATCTCTGAGGTTTTAAAAGGGGCCTTTATCTTTATTTTCACTAGCTGCCTCTGTATGGGTTTTATATGCTAGCGTTGTCGATGCCCGTCTCCCTTGATTCCATGGCCAGGCTCAGTCAACCAGGCACGCTACCTGTGTACATAATAGCATCATAAAGCCTGTTTATGGCTGTTAAATTTGCAGAGATCATTGGAAACGCGAAAGCTGTTAACCAGATTATGTCATGAACACAAAAGCGTGGGAGGAGTGAGGGGTGGAGAGGAGAATAAAAGACAGGATTTAAGATGTTCCCCAGGGAACTATACATATAGGACATCAGACCTGACCAAGCACTCTAAATAACATGATTAATATGAGAAGTAGGCATTGGTCTGAAGCCGTAAAAGAAAGGAATACTTCACCCATGCTCCACCAATGTTTTCCAGAACACAGCTTTGACCTACAGTACTACATTAGCTATGTTGGTATAGTAAAAATTCCTGTTTTAGGTCAGTTAGGATCACCACTTTATTTTAAGAATGTGAAATGTCAGAATAACAGTAGAGAGAATGATTTATTTCAGCTTTTATTTCTTTCATCACTTTCCCAGTGGGTCAGAAGTTTACATACACTCAATTAGTATTTGGTAGCATTGCCTTTAAATTGTTTAACTTGGGTCAAACGTTTTGGGTAGCCTTCCACAATAAGTTGGGTGAATTTTGGCCCATTCCTCCTGACAGAGCTGGTGTAACTGAGTCAGGTTTGTAGGCCTTCTTGCTCGCACACGCCTTTTCAGTTCTGCCCACATATTTTCTATATTATTGAGGTCAGGGCATTGTGATGGCCACTCCAATACCTTGACTTTGTTGTCCTTAAGCCCTTTTACCACAACTTTGGAAGTATACTTGGGGTCATTGTCCATTTGGAAGACCCATTTGCAACCAAGCTTTAACTTCCTGAGTGATGTCTTGAGATGTTGCTTCAATATATCCACATAATTTTCCTTCTCATGATGCCATCTATTTTGTGAAGTGCACCAGACTCTCCTGCAGCAAAGCACCCCCACAACATGATGCTGCCACTCCTGTGCTTCATGGTTGAGATGGTGTTCTTCGTTTTGCAAGCTTCCTCCTTTTCCCTCCAAACATAACGATGTTCATTATGTCCAAACAGTTCTATTTTTGTTTCATCGGACCATTGGACATTTAAAAATACGATCTTTGTCCCCATGTGCAGTTGCAAACTGTAGTCTGGTTATTTATGCGGTTTTGGAGCAGTGGCTTCTTCCTTGCTGGGCGGCCTTTCAGGTTGTGGCGATATAGGACTAATTTCACTCTGGAAAGAGATACTATTGCACCTGTTTTCTCCAGAATCTTCACAAGGTCCTTTGCTGTTGTTTTGGGATTGATTTGCACTTTTTGCACCAAAGTACGTTTATCTCTAGGAGACAGAATGCGTCTCCTTCCTGAGTGGTATGACAGCTGCATGGTCCCATGGTGTTTATACTTGCGTACTATTGTTTGTACAGATGAACGTGGTACCTTCAGGAGTTTGGAAATTGCTCCCAAGGATGAACCAGACTTGTGGAGGTCTACAATTGTTTTTCTGAGGTCTTGGCTGATTTCTCTTGATTTTCCTATGATGTCAAGCAAAGAGGCACTGAGTTTGAAGGTAGGCCTAGATATACATCCACAGGTACACCTCCAATTGACTCAGATGATGTCTATCAGAAGCTTCTAAAGCCATGGCATCATTTTCTGGAATTTTCCAAGCTGTTTAATTAAAGGCACAGTCAACTTAGTGTATGTAAACTTCTGACCCACTGGAATTGTGATACAGTGAATTATAAGTGCAATAATCTGTCTGTAAACAATTGTTGGAAAAATGACTTGTGTCATGCACTAATTTGTGGAGTGGTTGAAAAACGAGTTTTAATGACTATAACCTAAGTGTATGTAAACTTCCGACTTCAACTGTATACAGTGCTTTGCGAAAGTATTCGGCCCCCTTGAACTTTGCGACCTTTTGCCACATTTCAGGCTTCAAACATAAAGATATAAAACTGTATTTTTTTGTGAAGAATCAACAACAAGTGGGACACAATCATGAAGTGGAACGACATTTATTGGATATTTCAAACTTTTTTAACAAATCAAAAACTGAAAAATTGGGCGTGCTAAATTATTCAGCCCCTTTACTTTCAGTGCAGCAAACTCTCTCCAGAAGTTCAGTGAGGATCTCTGAATGATCCAATGTTGACCTAAATGACTAATGATGATAAATACAATCCACCTGTGTGTAATCAAGTCTCCGTATAAATGCACCTGCACTGTGATAGTCTCAGAGGTCCGTTAAAAGCGCAGAGAGCATCATGAAGAACAAGGAACACACCAGGCAGGTCCGAGATACTGTTGTGAAGAAGTTTAAAGCCGGATTTGGATACAAAAAGATTTCCCAAGCTTTAAACATCCCAAGGAGCACTGTGCAAGCGATAATATTGAAATGGAAGGAGTATCAGACCACTGCAAATCTACCAAGACCTGGCCGTCCCTCTAAACTTTCAGCTCATACAAGGAGAAGACTGATCAGAGATGCAGCCAAGAGGCCCATGATCACTCTGGATGAACTGCAGAGATCTACAGCTGAGGTGGGAGACTCTGTCCATAGGACAACAATCAGTCGTATATTGCACAAATCTGGCCTTTATGGAAGAGTGGCAAGAAGAAAGCCATTTCTTAAAGATATCCATAAAAAGTGTCGTTTAAAGTTTGCCACAAGCCACCTGGGAGACACACCAAACATGTGGAAGAAGGTGCTCTGGTCAGATGAAACCAAAATTGAACTTTTTGGCAACAATGCAAAACGTTATGTTTGGCTTAAAAGCAACACAGCTGAACACACCATCCCCACTGTCAAACATGGTGGTGGCAGCATCATGGTTTGGGCCTGCTTTTCTTCAGCAGGGACAGGGAAGATGGTTAAAATTGATGGGAAGATGGATGGAGCCAAATAAAGGACCATTCTGGAAGAAAACCTGATGGAGTCTGCAAAAGACCTGAGACTGGGATGGAGATTTGTCTTCCAACAAGACAATGATCCAAAACATAAAGCAAAATCTACAATGGAATGGTTCAAAAATAAACATATCCAGGTGTTAGAATGGCCAAGTCAAAGTCCAGACCTGAATCCAATCGAGAATCTGTGGAAAGAACTGAAAACTGCTGTTCACAAATGCTCTCCATCCAACCTCACTGAGCTCGAGCTGTTTTGCAAGGAGGAATGGGAAAAAATGTCAGTCTCTCGATGTGCAAAACTGATAGAGACATACCCCAAGCGACTTACAGCTGTAATCGCAGCAAAAGGTGGCGCTACAAAGTATTAACTTAAGGGGGCTGAATAATTTTGCACGCCCAATTTTTCAGTTTTTGATTTGTTAAAAAAGTTTGAAATATCCAATAAATGTCGTTCCACTTCATGATTGTGTCCCACTTGTTGTTGATTCTTCACAAAAAAATACAGTTTTATATCTTTATGTTTGAAGCCTGAAATGTGGCAAAAGGTCACAAAGTTCAAGGGGGCCGAATACTTTCGCAAGGCACTGTATTTTTGTCAGTAGGTACCCAACTTAACAGGAGGTGGCGTGTTCGATATATATATATATATATAGATATATATAGACAGAGGTCTGTCTGCATTCTTGATTTCTCTAAACCGTTTACCTGTGTAGTATTAACATAAGCTCAGAACCACTTGTTTTTCCAACATGGTCCCATTTTATCAATTGCTGTTCTGAACAATGGACAGTTCTTTACCTCAGTCAAATGACTGTACCTTAAAGTTGTGTGTATTTGTATTTATTTTTGCAATAAAGATGATGAAACAATACATATTTACAATAGGTTTATATCTGAAGATACATACAGCCTATTAATATATTGTATATGTAACGTGCATGCTAGGAGTCAGGATGCAAGTACAGGGAGTGAATTTAATAATTCATGAAACATGGAACAAAACAAGAAACACGAGTAGCGTACAGACATATAAGACAGTTACAGAATCAATAACGCCTCAGGAAAGAACAAAAGGGAGTGACAGATATAGGGGAGGTAATCAGGAATGTGATGGTGTCCAGGTGAGTCTCATGAGGCGCAGGTGCATGTAAAGATTGTGGCAGGTGTGCGTAATAATTAATAAACTGGCGACAATGAGCGCCAGAGAAGAGGAGCGGGAGTAGACGTGACAGTACACCCTCCCTGACGTGCGGTTCCAGCTGCAGGACGCCGACCAGAGGGACGGTCCCGAGGACAAGGAAGAGGCCGGGCACTTCTGCTGAGGCGCGGTAACCAGTAGAGCCAGCTGAGGGTGTGGAAACAGTTGAGCCAGCTGAGGGCGTGGGAAACAGTTGAACCAGCTGTGGGCGCGGGAACCAGTTGAGGGCGCAGGAACCAGTCGAGCCTTCTGAGGCGCGGGAGCATGACGAGCCGGCTTAGGCATGGGAGCCTGAAGAGCTGACTGAGGCTTGAGAATCTGTCGAGCCGGCTGAGGCATAGAAGGCTGAGCTAGCTGAGGCACCAACGGTATCTGAGGCAATGGAAGCCTGCCGAGGCAACAGAGGCCTGAGAACCAGTCGAGCAAACTGAAACATGGATGCCTGTCGAGCCAGCTGAGACGTGGATGCCTGTCGAGCCAGCTGAGACGTGGATGCCTGTCGAGCCAGCTGAGACGTGGATGCCTGTCGAGCCAGCTGAGACGTGGATGCCTGTCGAGCCAGCTGAGACGTGGATGCCTGTCGAGCCAGCTGAGACGTGGATGCCTGTCGAGCCAGCTGAGACGTGGATGCCTGTCGAGCCAGCTGAGACGTGGATGCCTGTCGAGCCAGCTGAGACGTGGATGCCTGTCGAGCCAGCTGAGACGTGGATGCCTGTCGAGCCAGCTGAAGCTTCCCCGGTTACTTTGGCAGCGGCACTTGGACCTGTAAACTTTCACCAGTAAAAAAAAAACAAACCCTGTTGCTTCCCCTTGGTGAGGCGTTATTCTGTAACGTGTATGCAAGGAGTTGGTAAGCAAGGACAGGGACTGAATTTAATAATAAATTAAACATGGAACAAAACAAGAAACACAAGTAGTGTACAGACATATAACACAAGAACAGAATCAAAAAAGCCTCGGGAAAAAACCGAAGGGAGTGACAGATATCAAATCAAATCAAATCAAATGTTACAGTGAAATGCTTACTTACAAGCCTTTAACCGATAGTGCTGTTTCAAAAAATACGGATAAGAATAAGAGATAAAAGTAACAAGTAATTAAAGAGGAGCAGTTTAAAAAAACAATACATACAAGGGGTACCGGTACAGAGTGTGTGCAGGTAGAGTTAATTAAAGTGACTATGCATAGATGACAACAGAGAGTGGCAGTGGTGTGGAGAGGGGAAATGGGAGAGGGGAGGGGGGCAATGTGAATAGTCTGGGTAGCCATTTGACTAGATGTTCAGGAGTTTTATGGCTTGGGGGTAGAAGCTCTAGGACCTAGACTTGGCACTCTGGTACCACTTGTCATGTGGTAACAGAGAGAACAGTCTTTGACTAGGGTGGCTGGAGTCTTTGACAATTTTCAGGGCCTTCCTCTGACACTGACTGGTATAGATGTACTGGATGGCAGGAAGCTTGGCCCCAGTGATGTACTGGACCATTCGCACTACCCTCTGTAGTGCCTTGCAGTCGGAGGACGAGCAGTTGACATACCAGGCAGTGATGCAACCACTCTCGATGGTGCAGCTGTAGAACCTTTTGAGGATCTGAGGACCCATGCCAAATCTTTTCATTTCCTGATTGGGAATATGTTTTGTTGTGCCCTTTTCACGACTGTCTTGGTATGCTTGAACCCATGGGGTGGCAGGTAGCCTAGTGGTTAGAGCATTAGACTAGTAACCAAAAGATTTGCAAAATTGAATCCCTGAGCTGACAAGGTAAAAATCTGTCGCTCTACCCCAGAACAAGGCAGTTGTTCCTGGGCCATCATTGAAAGTAAGAATTGGTTCTTAACTGACTTTCCTAGTTAAATAAAGGTAAAATAAATAAAAAAATTGTTTGTTGGTGATGTGGACACCAAGGAACTTGAAGCTCTCATCCTGCTCCACTGTAGCCCCATCGATGAGAATGAGGGCTTTATTGATCGGGCCAGGAGATGTAGGAGGCAGCATTGGAATTCGTTGCACTAAGAAAACAAACGCTAAAACCCTGAACAAAGGTTTGTGTCATTCCTGCTCCCGCTCTCCCTCTCCCTCTCTCGAGGGTGCCAGGCTGCCATTCATTACACACACCGGTCACCAACATTACACACAGCTGCGCAATATGGGACTCACCTGGACTCCATTACTTTGTTGATTATCCCCTCTATATCTGTCTGCTCCTCACTTTGTTCCCTGTGTCAGCATTGATGTTGTTATTTTTCCCCAGTCCAGACACTGTTCCTGTTCTGTTTCATGTAAGTGTTTCATTAAATGTTCAGTCCCTGTACCTGCTTCTCATCTCCAGTGTCGATACTTACAGTTTGATTAATTCACTTCGTCTCCCCCCACTGTCTGAGCTTTGCTGAATGGAGAGAGGGATAGTGGATATATCTAAAGTCAGATAAAGAAATATTGGAGACCTTTAAAGGTGAGTTTCACCCATTGTTCTTCCTCCCTGAGTCCTCAGTCAGACCCTGCACTTTAAAAATCACCTCTAAGGAGCTATCATAGGACTCAGCCTCACCTCAACCTGGTGAGAAATGGCAGGAAGGGCACTGAATCATTCACAACTGAAGACACTCTATAGTACCTATTGACACCCACATTACCTCTGTCTGTGAAAGGAAAGGACTGATAGCTAAAAGCTCAACTCTCTAACACTATGAGTGAGGAGGCAATGGAAAATGAGCTTGCCGCAGACATAGGGAGATCGACTGGTGAGCTAAATTCTCTCCAAATCAACACATACATATCTCCCTGAAAGTATGTTGGCGCCATATATGCATGTGTTATTCATACATGTTGTCTGAAAGAATGATTATTTTACTCTGATCCTGTTTACCCAGCACGCCAGCAAAGCTCATAATTGCGGGCGAACACAGAGAGCAAATCGAGTTAATCTGAAGTAAATTGATAAAAATGAGAAACAATGTGCCCTTCATATGAAGTGTGCTGGCGTTGGGGGTTCACAGTGGCAGGTGTTGAAGCGCTTGATGACGTTTGATGACACTGTATGTCGAAACGGGACAGTTTTATTGGAGGTTTTGACACAGTGAGATATATTGAGGTGTAATTAATACTTTGTAATGTTTGTCTGCTCCAGCAACAACAACAGGAGGAGCAGCAGGAGGAGCGGATACCAATACTATTCAGTCAGTCTCTATCTCTGTTCCTCTATCTCTCATCTTTCTAACTGTCTCTATGGGCACTATGTCTTCCTCAACTTTTATCTATCCCTGTCTGTCTTTCAGTTAAATCTCCCTCTTCTTTCTCCACAATCTCCCTCTTTCTCCACCTGTTCTACCTTTCATGGGTCCTCAGATCCTCAAAAAGTTATACAGCTGCACCATTAAGAGCATCTTGACTTGCTGCATCACCGCTTGGTATGGCAACTGCTTAGCATCCAACCACAAGGCACTACAAGTTGGACATTGAATACCTCTTTAAGCATGGTCAAGATAATAGTTATGCTGTGGATGATGTATTAAACCACTCAGTCACATCAAAGATAGTCGTCCTTCTGACCTGAGCTGCAGGACAGGAAAGAAACTGCTCAGGGATGTTACTTAAATTGGGGATTTTGAAACAGCTACATCGTTCAATAGCTGTGATTGGAGAAAACTAAGGAGTGATCAACAACATTGTTGTGACTCCACAAAAATGGCCAAAATGACGGATTGAATAGAAGAATTCTAATATATAGAATACATGCATCTTGTATGCAGCAAGTTACTAAAGTAATACTGCAAAACACAGCAAAGGAATACACTTTTTTTTGGCCTAAATGCAAAGCCTTATGTTTGGGGCAAATCTATGAAGGTAAATTAATGTCATAAGTGTACAAGCATGTAAAATATAATTTGCACATGTAAAATATGAGTTCCGCCTGTATAATCAGTTTTGTGGTTGCAAAAAATATTTGGAAACATGTCACTTCTTTTGCTAATAAATGCAACAACACGGCAGTCTTTTCTTCTGACCAATCAGGTGAGGTGTTATCATTCTGGAACATACTTTCAAACGGGGCCAGTACTCCTACTCTTGGATGCTTTGTGAATTGTATTTATGATTAATATTCACTTTTGTCAATAGCAGCTTCTACACATCATGGCAACATGCTTGACTGAAAATCTTTAAACATGTCTAGACTATGAGGGTGATGCGGTTGTCCATTTTTCCATACTAACTCTCCCATCCCTTTCCCAACCATTTTCACTCCCTCCCTCTCAGGATCTTGTTTGCAGACGTTCTGGTGAAACTGATCCTGTGGGTGGAAGGCTTCTTGGCCGCCATCTTCTTCGGCAAGCTGGTGGCAATCTTGGCTTTGTGGGTTGGCATCTCCGTGCCCCTTACCTTCGTGGGCGCCTAGCCTACTTCGGCCTCGAGGCCTGTGAGTTTCACCTACTACACGGTCTGAATGAATAACTCTGTCAGGTCATCTTACATCATGTGCATTGTCTACGCTACTCTCTGTGCTCCAGTTGATAGAGCTGGCAGTGTGAACCAACCATATCACTCGGCAGATCCATGAAAATTGATTATTCACCAAGCCCGTGCCTGGAATTGGCTTGGGGGGAGCATCCTGACCTTCGGCTGCATCTGCATCCAGCACTTCTTCATCCTCAACAGCATCTGATAAGAACAAGGGTCAAGTCTGACACTCAACCATGAGCCTGAATTTGCCTAGTGGTGCTTGTATAATGATTCCTAAAGAAACAAACAAGTAATTAATTATTAATGTGTAATTAGCATTTACAATTAACTGATAAGTAAATACCTAATAATTTCTTTGAACTAAGGTCAACTTAGCCTCTATGCAAGGAGACTAAATTTGATTGAATACTTTTGCAAGGCACTGTATATGTATATACAGTATATACCTCAATTACCTCGTACCCCTGCGCATCGACTCGGTACTTACCCTGTGTATATAGCCAAGATAGTTTTACTCATTGTGTATTTATTACTTGAGTTATGTCCTATTCTCTATTTTTCTCTCTGCATTGTTTACGAAGCAAGTGACAAATAAAATTTGATTTGATTTCCTGACTCTCTATACTACAGGAGGCTGCCGAGGGGAGGACGGCTTATAATAATATCTGAAACGGAGCGAATGGAATGTCATCAAACACATGGAAACCATGGCTATGTCCGAATACCGGTACTTGGGTTCTAAATAGTAGCCATTTTGGGTATGCAAATTGTTTAATTTATTATCGTACGTAAAATTTTACAAATGTAGTATGATTTTAAACGCCAGGATGTCATACTCATTTATGCCTTTCATGTAGTAGAATTTCCTGCACACTATTGAGGAACAGAATTACCTTTCCGGACACGTGTATCTGACAACAGCTGATCATCAGCTGAGGGGACACGCTGTAGCAAAATGTATGAATCTGTAGGAATCAACGCAAATGTGCATTATATGATGTATATTCAGTAGGATAAGCCTAGTATGCCGATATTTGTTTCTTACTGCATTTGTTTTTTCTAAACGGCACGTTCTAAATGGTGTGTAGTATGATTAATACACAGTATGTAGTTTAAGTAAGTAGTAGGCAAAACAGATTTCGGACACAGCCCATGTGTTTGATGTATTTGATACAGTTCCACTCTTTCCGCTCCAGCCATTACCACAAGCACTTGCTCCCTAATTAAAATCCTCAAGAGTCTATTGACGCATGGATGCATCGGTCTGTTAAAGCTAGAGATATCAGTTGGGCTGCATCTCAATCCTCCGCATCCGCCTATTTCAGCCTGCCGCATCTGCGGTGACAGGTGGCAGAGCTAGAGCAATGTCTATCAGACCATGAGACATCCTGTAAAACAGGTCTTCTCACGAAAAACGCTGTAGCGTCCAAGCAGTTTGAAGGGATACGTCTGAAGGTAACCCATACAAACGAATGGAGGTAGTTTTGTGCCAACAAAAATAAGGGGTTAAATATGTGTTTTAAAAAGATATAGATATATACAGCACCAGTCATAATTTTGGACACAACTACTCATTCAAGGGTTTTTCTTAATTTTTCTACATTGTAGAATAATAGTGAAGAAATCAAAACTATGAAATAACACAGAATCATGTAGTAACCAAAAAATGTAAAACAAATGATGACAAGTTTGCACATGCATGGCATTCTCTCAACCAGCTTCACCTGGAATGCTTTTCCAACGGTCTTGAAGGAGTTCCCATATATGCTGAGCACCTGTCATCAGACCAAAGGACAGATTTCCACCGATCTAATGTCCATTGCTTGTGTTTCTTGGCCCAAACAAATATCTTATTCTTATTGGTGTCCTTTAGTAGTAGTTTCCTTGCATCAATTCGACCAGGAAGGCCTGGTTCACGCAGTCTCCTCTGAACGGTTCATGTTGAGATGTGTCTGTTACTTGAACTCTCTGAAGCATTTTTTTGGGATTCAATTTCTCAGGCTGGTAACTCTAATGAACTTATCTTCTGCAGCAGAGGTAACTCTGGGTCCTCCTTTCCTGTGGCAGTCCTCATCAAATCAAATTGTATTTATTATTTTTCACATGCGCCGAATACAACAGTGAAATGCTTACTTACAAGCCCTAAACCAACAATGCTTTAAGAAGTTTTTAAGAAGAAATAAGTAAAAAATTGATTAGTAACAAATAGAAAATAAAAGTAACAAATAATTCAACAGCAGAAATAAAATAACAATAGTGAGGCTATGTACAGGGGGTACCGGTACAGAGTCAATGTGTGGGGGCACCGGTTAGTTTAGGTAATGTACATGTAGGTAGAGTTAAAGTGACAATGCACTGATAATAAACAGAGTAGCAGCATAAAAGAGGGGTCTGTGTAGCCCTTTGATTAGCTGTTCAGGACTATTATGGCTTGGGGGTAGAAGCTGTTAAGAAGCCTTTTGGACCTAGACTTGGTGCTCCAGTACTGTTTGCCATGCGGTAGCAGAGAGAATAGTCTATGACTAGGGTGGCTGGAGTTTTTGACCATTTTTTTATTCCTTATTCTGACACCGATTGGTATAGAGTTCGTGGATGGCAGGACGCTTGGCTCCAGTGATGTACTGGGCCGATCCCACTACACTCTGTAGTGCCTTGCGGTTGAAGACCGAGCAGTTGCCATATCAGGCAGTGATTGCAACCATGCTCTCGATGGTGCAGCTCTAGAACCTTTTGAAGATCTGAGGACTCATGCCAAATAGTTAGTCTTCTGAGGGAGAATATGTTTTGTCATGCCCGCTTCACAACTGTATTGGTGTACTTGGACCATGTTTGTTTGTTTGTTTGTTGAGGATGTGGACACCAAGGAACTGGAAGCTCTCAACCTGCCCCACTGCAGCCCTATCGATGAGAATGGGGGCATGCTCGGTCCGCCTTTTCCGCTAGTCCACAATAATCTCCTTTGTCTTGATCACATTGAGGGAGAGGTTGTTGTCCTGGCACCACACGGCCAGGTCTCTGACGTCCTCCCTATAGGCTGTCTCATCGTTGTCTGTGATCAGGCCTACCACTGTTGTGTCATCAGCAAACTTAATGATGGTTTTGAAGTCATGCCTGGCCATGCAGTCATAAGTGAACAGGGAGAAGAGGAGAGGACTGAGCACGCACCCCTGAGGGCCCCCCTTGTTGAAGATCAGCGTGGCGGCTCTCCAGGAGGTCCAGGATCCCATTGCAGAGGTAGGTGTTTAGTCCTAGGGTCCTGAGCTTTGAGGGCACTATGGTGTTGAACGCTGAGCTGTAGTCAATGAATAGCATTCTCACATTGGTGTTCCTTTTGTCCATGTGGGAAAGGGCAGTGTTAAGTGCAGAAGAGATTGCATCCTCTGTGGATCTGTTGGGGCGGTATGCAAATTGGAGTGCGTCTAGAGTTTCCGGGATAATGGTGTTCATGTGAGCCACGACCAGCCTTTCAAAGCACTTCATGACTACAGATATGAGTGCTATGGTACGGTATTCATTTAGGCAGGTTACCTTAGTGTTCTTGGGCACAGGGACTATGGTGGTCTGCTTGAAACATGTTGGTATTACTGACTCAGTCAGGGACAGGTTGAAAATGTCAGTGAAGACACTTGCCAGTTGCTCAGCACATGCTCAGAGTACACGTCCTGGTAATCCGTCTGGCCCTGCGGCCTTGTGAATGTTGACCTGTCTAAAGGTCTTATTCACATCAGCTACGGAGAGCGTGATCATAATGTCCCCGGAACAGCTGATGCTCTCATGAATGCTTCAGTGTTACTTGCCTCAAAGCGAGCATAGTAGTATTTTCGCTTGTCTGGTAGGCTTGTGTCACTGGGCAGCTCTTGTCTGTGCTTCCCTTTGTAGTCTTTAACCTGTCTAGCTAGGACTGGAGTTCTGCTAGCAAACATGCAGTGATATTGCAGAGAGCCACATGAATTCACAGAAATACTCATTACAAATGTTGATGAAAATTCAAGTGTTATGCATGGAACTTTAGATAAACTTCTCCTTAATACAACCGCTGTGTCAGATTTCAAAAAGCATAATCTGAGAACTGCGCTCAGAGCCCAAACCAGCCAGAGAAATATCCGCCATGTTGGGTAGTCAACATTAGTCATAATTAGCATTATAAATATTCACTTACCTTTGATGATCTTCATCAGAATGCAAATCCACAATATATGCTTGTCTTGTTCGATAATGTCCATCATTTATGTCCATTTATGTCCAATAACTTATTTTGTTAGGGCGTTTGGTAAACAAATCCAAAATCGCGTTCAAGTCCAGTCGGACGAAAAGTTCAAGAAGTTATATTACAGATCAAAGAAACTTGTCAAACTAAGTATAGTTCTTTAGGATGTTTTTATCATAAATGTTCAATAAAGTCCCAACCGGAGAATTCCATTGTCTGTAGAAAAGCAATGGAATGAGAGATACAGGCAGACCCCTTAGTCAAACAGCTCCCATCTGGCCCTCTTCACACGAGAAGCATGAAACAACGTTCTAAAGACGGTGGAAGCCTTAGGAAGTGCAAAATAACCCATATCACACTGTTAATTCGATAGGGGCTGAGTTAAAAAACAACAAACCTCAGATTTCCCACTTCCTGGTTGGATTTTTTCTAAGGTTTTTGCCATATGAGTTCTGCTATACTAACAGACATGATTTAAACAGTTTTAGAAACTGTTTTAGAGTGTTTTCTATCCAAATACTCCAAATACTAATATTTTGACGTCTTCACTATTATTCTATAATATAGAAAATAGTCAAAATAAAGAAAAACCCTTGCATGAGTAGGTGTGTCCAAACTTTTGACTTGTACTGTATATATTTATTATATCTCCTAGCCATAGGACAGACACTTCAAAACCTTATTCTTATGATTTACTTTTTGACCGTCTTTTTTGCCATTTACAGTGGCTTGTGAAAGTATACACCCCCCTTGACATTTTTTATGTTTTATAGTGCCTTACAACCTGGAATTAAAATATTTTTTTGGCGGGTGTTTGTATAATTTGATTTATACAACATGCCTATCACTTTGAAGATGCGCAAGAAACACAATAAGAAACAGGTGCAACTAATAAGACCAAACGAACAGAAAAGAAAGAAGGGATCGGTGGCGGCTAGTAGAGTGGCAACGACGACCGCCGAGCACCGCCCGAACAGGCAGGGGAGTCGTGACAGTGTACCCCCCCCTCCCGACGCACTGTACCCGCAGCGCGCCGCCACCGGCCTCAAGGGCCGCTGGGCGATCCGGGTGGAGGCTGTGGAAGTCCCTCAGTAGTGATGGGTCCAAAATGTCCCCCACCCGTAGCCAGCACCTCTCCTCCGGACCGTACCCCTCCCAGTCCACAAGGTACTGTAAGCCCCTCACCCGGTGTCTCGAGTCCAGAATAGCATGTACTGTGTATGCCGGGGACCCCTCGATGTCCAGAGGGGGTGGAGGGACCTCCGGCACCTAACCTTCCTGCAGGGGACCAGCCACCACCGGCCTGAGGAGAGACACATGAAACGTGGGGTTAATACGATAGTAAGTAGGAAGCTGTAACCTATAACACACCTCGTTTATCCTCCTCAGGACTTTAAATGGCCCCACACACTGCGGTCCCAGCTTCCGGCAGGGCAGGCGGAGGGGCAGGTTTCGGGTTGAGAGCCAGACCTGGTCCCCTGGTGCGAACACGGGGGCCTCATTGCGGTGCTGGTCAGCGCTCCTCTTCTGCAGTCCACTAGCCTGTTTTAGTGATTCCTGGACGGCTCTCCAGGTGTCCCTCGAGTTCTGCACCCACTCCACCGCAGGAGCCTCGGTCTGGCTCTGATGCCATGGAGCCAGGACCTGCTGGTAGCCCAACACGCCCTGGAACGGAGACATGTTAGTAGAGGAGTGGCGGAGGGAGTTCTGGGCTAGTTCCGCCCATGGGACGTACCTCGCCCACTCACCAGGCCGGTCCCGGCAATACGACCGCATAAACCTACCCACAACCTGGTTTACTCTCTCCACCTGCCAATTACTCTCGGGGTGGATAGCCGAGGTCAGGCTGACCGAGACCCCCAGCCGTTCCACGAATGCTCACCAAACTCTGGACGGGAACTGGGGACCCCGATCAGAAACAATGTCCTCAGGCACGCTGTAGTGCCAGAAGACATGGGTAAACAGAGCCTCCGCAGTCTGTAGCGCCATAGGGAGACTGAGCAATGGGATGAGACGGCAGGACTTAGAAAACCGATCCACAATGACCAGGATCGTGGTGTTTCCCTGAGACGGGGGAAGGTCGGTGAGAAAGTCCACCAACAAGTGCGACTACGGCCGTTGTGGAACGGGGAGGGGCTGTAACCTCCCTCTAGGCAGGTGTCGAGGAGCCTTGCTCTGAGCGCACACCGAGCAGGAGGAGACATAAAACCTCACGTCCTACCAACGTGGACCACCAGTACCTCCCCATAAGACTCCGCACTGTCCTCTCGATCCCAGGATGACCTGAAGAGGGTAGTGTATTGGCCCATCGAATCAACTTATCACGGACACCAAGCGGCATGTACTGAACACCTGCTGGACACTGAGGGGGTGCAGGTTCCAACCGTAACGCCCGCTCGATCTCCGCGTCCACCTCCCATACCACCGATGCCATCAGACATGAAGCTGCGAGGATGGGAGTCGGCTCGATGGACCGCTCCTCGGTGTCATAGAGGCGGGACAGTGCGTCGGCCTTCGTATTTTGGGAGCCTGGCCGATATGAGATTGTAAAACAAAAACGGGTAAAGCACATGGCCCACCTCAATCTCCTCGCTGCCCGGATATACTCGAGATTACGATGGTAAGTCCAGATGAGGAAAGGGTGCTTAGCCCCCTCAAGCCAATGTCTCCACACCTTCAGAGCCTTAACTACAGCTAACAACTCCCGGTCCCCCACGTCATAGTTCCGCACGGGAGCGTTGGTGAACAGCTCCTTCAGGCGACTGAAAGCTCTGCCCGCCTCAGCTGACCAGCGCAAGCAGGCCGGCCCCCCCTTCAGCAGTGAGGTGATGGGAGCAGCCACCTGACCAAAACCCCGGATAAACCTCCGGTAGTAATTGGTAAACCCTAAAAACCGCTGCACGTCCTTTGCCGTGGTCGGAGTCGGCCAATTACGCACGGCTGTAACGCGGTCACACTCCATCACCACCCCAGAGGTGGAAATTCGATAACCCAGGAAGGAAACGGCTTGTTTGGAGAACACACATTTCTCAGCCTTGACGTACAGGTCATGCTCCAGGAGTCGCCCAAGTACCTTGCGCACCAGAGACATGTGCGCGTCGTGTGTGGCAGAATAGATCAGTCATCGATATACACTACCACCCCCTGCCCGTACAGGTCTCTGAGAATCTCGTCTACGAAACATTGGAAAACGGCTGGAGCATTCTTCAACCCATACGGCATGACGAGGTACTCATAATGGCCAGATATGGTACTAAACTCGGTCTTCCACTCATCTCCCTCCCGGATACGCACCAGATTATATGCACTCCTAAGGTCCAGTTTTGTAAAGAAACGCGCCCGTGAAATTATTCCACCGCTGTGGCGATGAGAGATAGCGGGTAACTAAACCCCACTGTGATGAAATTTAGACCTCTATGATCAATGCACGGACGCAGACCTCCCTCCTTCTTCTTCACAAAAAAGAAGCTCAAGGAGACGGGTGACGTGGAAGGCCGAATGTACCCCTGACCCAGAGATTCAGTGACGTATGTCTCCATAGCCACTGTCTCCTCCTGGGACAACGGGTACACATGACTCCTGGGAAGTGCAGCGCTTACCAGGAGGTTTATCGCGCAATCCCCTCGTCGATGAGGTGGTAATTGGGTCGCCCTCTTCTTACAGAAGGCAATAGCCAAATCGGCATATTCAGAGAGAATGCGCACAGTGGAAACCTGGTCTGGACTCTCCACTGTCGTCGCACCGATGGAAACTCCTATGCACCTGCCTGAACACTCCTCTGACCACCCTCGGAGAGCCCCGTCTCCATGAAATCTCCGGATGGTGATTAGCCAGCCAGGGAATTCCCAGCACCACTGGAAACGCGGGTGAATCAATAAGGAAGAGACTAATCCGCTCCTTATGATCCCCCTGCGTTACCATGTCCAGTGGAACCGTGGCCTCCCTGACCAGCCCTGAACCTAATGGTCGGCTATCTAAGGAGTGCCTCTCCGACCACACATGGTGCAGGAGGAGCCTCCTGACAGTATGACCATCTTAAAACAATTCCATATTTTAGCCTTTCCCTTTGTCCTTACCGTCACGCCTGCTCGTGCCCTTCCCCCCCTGGAGCTCGAGGGCGCCAGGCTGCCCTGCATTACTCACTCCAGTGACCATCATTACGCACCCTTGCCTTCCCTCGTTACGCACATCAACGATTCATTGGATTTACCTGGACTCAATCACCTGTTTTATTACCTCCCCTATATCTGTCTGTTCCCCCTTTCCGTTCCCCGCTTCAGCATTAATTGTCTTACGTCTGTGTATTACCTGGTTCTGACGCTGTTCCTGTCCTGTTCCATGTCTGTTCCAATTAAATGTTGACTACCCGTACCTGCTTCTCTACTCCAGCGTTGGTCCTTACACTTACTTTCATTTCATCCTTTCCTTTCTTTCATCGATCATTATTCGAAAGGCCTGTTTAAAATTGATTAACCACACATTTCCACTCGTAATCAGCTGTCATATGAAGTAGCATATTGCCTGTGTTGTAGCGACTCTTCTCTCCTTACAGTGCTTTTCATTATCATTCACACACAGACACCATTACTCACACTCGGATGAGTGAGCTGTCACACCATAGACTTAAGATGTCCTCTCCTTTATTTGCATTGATAAGCTTCAGTATCCTACACTGGCTACCTGTATTGTATGTTCAGGCCTGACGAACGTCTTTAGCCCACTGACAGCACATTATGACAGACACTAAATAACACATTCCCAAGTATTATAGGCCTTAAGGACGATGAATAAGGAATACTAATCATTTAGCTGATTATAGTGAGGGGTGTGTTTTAAACACGTCCAGGGCCTGACTTCTCCCTGCTGTGACCCCAATTGCATACGGAAGAGAAAAGTGTGAGTTTGACATTCACACTCACTTATAATAAATAATACATTATTGCATATATGCCCTGCGCCACTTTAAATATACCCATTTATTAATGTAGTATAATTTCCTTCCATTATCTACTATTTGTATGGAAGACTGCAATTTCCAACTGAGAATGTGCTCCTGTGTTCTTTTCCGCTCCTTCCTCTCTCCCCACTTTCTTTTCTCTCCTCCTTTCTTATTCTCCCCAGCTCTGTTTCTCTCGCTGTCTCGCTCTCTCTCTCTCTCATTTGTTCTCCCTCACCTTCTACTTCTCTCTCTTTCTCCTCTTCCTCCTCTCTACCCCTCCCTTGCTCTTTGCACATTACTATTTATAAAGCCGACTGGTTCGGCCTGCATCATGCCCTCTAGAATCTGGAGTTCCAGTTTACTGCCATAAGCACACTGTAGATCTGAATACATACATATTTGAAGCAGTGCAATCAGAATTGTATCTCTCCAAATAAAAAGAGGAGATGGTGTGCAAAGAATTAGAATATGGAAGCTAATTGAATAGAATATGGAATGTGAGATGTTGTCAATCCAACACAATCACATCCAGATAACGATGCTTAGTTTAACTGATGTTTGAATAATGCACTGACACACACACACAAATAGACGTCGTGTATAATAAAAATATTTCCGTATCCACGGAGAAAAGCCAAGCCTGCAGTTTTCCCAGGGGAATGATTCTCTCCTGTGGCTAATGATAACACACAGCCTTGGAAATCATGTTTAAAACACCAGAATTAAATGACTGTCTGCCATCCTATTGAAATTGCCATCCTGTTTGCCCATGTGCACTGCTCATAGAAAAAGTTGTTCGATTTGATTTACCCTGGTGGCAGCAGTCATCTGCCAGGTTTAGCACACAGACAGACAGAAATGCAGGGGTGGTCAAAAAGGTCCCTCTGTTGAGTGAAAATAAATCATCTGTTTTGCACATCACAGGGGCTTAAGCTGTACATTTGTAAGGCGGTTTTGCAGAGATAGCGTTGTGTGTGTGTGTGTGTGTGTGCGCGAGCACGCGCATGTATACATGCCTGTGTGTATGCTTGTTTTGTGTGCATACAGGAGAGCTGCTGACAGGTGAGAGCTAGGAAGGCATTTTTAATCACCACTAACCCCCCCAGTCCCTGCTGACAGCGTCAGAGAGGACCTGACTCGCCCCCTCTCTCTGATCAGTCTCATCAGCTGTCTGCTTAGCCCTCGATTTATCTCTTAATTATTTATTTACAGAGCCTTTGTACACATGCATTCCCCAGGGAGAACCTCCTTTGAGCATTGAAGGCCTTGCTAAAGTACCTTAGCGCAGGAACTTTTCCCTCTTTCTTTCAGTTTTTTGATGTGTACTCAGCAGCATGCTGGCTCAGAGTTTCACTTTGACATAACTTTTTTCACTTTGACAGAGCTTTTTTTTAAAGTGATGAAAACGACTGATTCAGGGCAGTGTTTGGTGTTGGCCTGATTGATTTCTCATTGGTGCTCAAAACAGTTGAGCTGATATAACGAATAGTCCTAATGAGAGGCCAATTAGATAGGAAATATGACAGCTCATTGTGTTGTGCTAGTATTGATCAAATAAATACTGGCAATGGACTTGACTTTCTCTTTCACATTGTATTTCTCTTTAAAAGCACTATAATCCGAGATCAAAAGCCTGATTCACTCTCTGATGAATTTTCTCTTTAATCCTCCTCCAATGAAACAAACATCTTTGGTCTAAACATTAGCCATGAAGCAATTACCGCGCTAACTTTTTACACGGCACAGTTTCCACACCACTTAACAACCAAGCGGGGCTATGTGACACCACCTCGGGGTGAGGAAATCTGAGCTTTGCCCTGACTCACCCACACTACGGGGGTAAACGAGTAACAGAGGTGGTTTGAGGTCATGACCACCCCCTCTCCTAGGACCAGAGAGGAGCTGACCCCCCCCCCCCTCTCCACACACACACACACACACACACACACACACACACACACACACCAAGAGAGCTGACAGAGAAATACTACCCAACACAAACCCCATTGGCACAGAGGGACTCAACGTAGCATCCTTTTCCTAGGCGGCTACATGGAGGGAAAAAAGACCACCTCCCAGACACTACAGATAAGACAAGTATGACAGCACTGCATTGTGCCAAATAATGTAGGATGTAAATTCTCTTTGAGACTGTAAACATGAAGCCATGTCTTTGAAATTGATGTGTGTCAAGCATAACACACCATGAATAGGCTATTGCGGGAACCCTGCTATGGTCCGTGACCTGGGTATTCATTTCTCACCCATCTAAAACAGAGTCGTTTTCAATGGCTCAGGTTGTGTCTTTGATATGTGGACACACTCAAGGTACAGTGAAACAATGAGTTCCCCACATGGATCTGTATGTGAACAGACAGACTTGATCCATCTGGATCTATCTTAGGACTCCCACCCAAAGGCCAACGGTGGAAGCAATAACCAGGTCAACTCACTTGTTGCTCTGGATGAAGACACAGCAACCTTCACACACTCTCCCCATTGATTTAAAGGCCCACCCATCAATGTGATAGAGATACAGGAGCTGGGGGTGCCATACTTCAGATCCCACATGAATAAGTCAATGTAATGATGTGAAAACGGCTGTGTGCACGGGTTAGGGCACCATAAGCCAGAGAAGAGCACTCAGATAGCACCAGTTAAATGCCCAGGGTTTTGCCTCCAAGTCTAGCTAATGGCTGTGGTGGGCTTCAGATGGATTCACCCAGTTACTGCAATGGATTTTCATGTAGGCTTTGGGATTAATTAAAGGTCCAATCAAATGAAGACCTGTAACGGTGACTTAAAGCAAACCTTTTCTAAATGAACAATCTACTGCTTTCAGTATTGTGTGGGTAAAACACACCGCCTGGACCAGAAAATGTGTAATTTTCATTTGAATTAAAAATAATATACAGTCTGAATCTTTAATAGTTAATAGTTGGATATACTGTGTAGAATGATTCAATTTAAATTCATATTTCACCTCAAAATACTAAATGACTATCCGGGGTGGCAAGTAGCCTAGTGGTTAGAGCATGGACTAGTAACTGAAAGGTTGCAAGATCGAATCCCTGAGCTCACAAGGTAAAAGATCTGTCCATCTGCCCCTGAACAAGGCAGTTAACCCACTGTTCCTAGGCTGTCATTTAAAATAAGAACTTGTTCTTAACTAACTTGCCTAATGAAATGAAGGTAAAAAAAAAAATTTAAGTAGTGTTTTGCTAAAATATTATGCGATCGTAATGGCTTACACTTCACCTGAAAGCAAAGCTGCACGACTGACAATTTCTCTCCCTTAATGTTGTTTACAAAACGCCTAACAAGTGTTAAATGTGTATCACTAATCAGGTAAACAGGGAAACGGATGCATTGTGCATGGCGCTGTAATCCATCATAGAAATGCATCAGCGGGATTCTCTTACAATCTTATTACCTCCTTTCAACGTTTCCACACGACGGAGATGAAGACTGGCACTTCTGCTTGAAAGAAAAGGAGAGAGACTAAAAGAGGAAGATGCTATCATTTTTAAGCCTGAGTCCTGCATCAAACCCTGGCGTGTCTCTGATGTATGAATAATATGGTTGTAACAAACAGCCCGGCCAATTCATATTCATAACAATCTTAACTGGATATATAAGTACCTTTGGATTGAATGCATCTAAAATGATACTTTCCCCGATGATTCTCTCTTTCTCCCTTTCTGGCGAGGTGTCTGTTTCGTGCTGTCTCTGGGAGAAATTGTATTTAGACGTTTTACAGTGCAGGGAATAAGACCAGGAACGGGTGTGACAGTGTCAAGCTGGAGCAGATTTTCCTGGAGGAATCTTCAATTAATTTCTGATTCAATGGAATGTGGGTTATTCGTTGGCCTGATACACAGGTCAACGAATAACTACACTGAGCATCACAACAGATACATATAACCAGATTTTCTCACAACACCAGCCAGTTGCATGCTTGGGGAGGGAGCTTGCTACTAAAGGGTCACAACAAGACTATCCCATCACCCCACAATCCCCCGAATTCCCAACAGTTTACAACATCCCTTTTACATAATTCCCTGCTCTTCTCAGGGATAGATGGGGGTTGGAGGAAGGTTGTGTCCATTTCCATTTTGATCAGTTATATGACTGAAATATTAAAATCCTTTGTCACGGCTTCCGCCGAAGTCGGCTTCTCTCCTTGTTCGGGCGGCGTTCTGCGATCGACGTCACCGGCTTTATAGCCATCCCCACTCCATTTTTCATATATCCATTTGTCTTGTCTTGTTTCCATACACACCTGGTTTTCATTTCCCCAATCAATCTACTTGTATTTAACCCTCTGTTTCTCACCATGTTTTGTGTGTAATCGTTTCATGTTATTGTGTTGTTTTATTACGCTCTTTACTTTGCTTGTGTTCCGTGTTTTGAGCGCGTTTGATTTATGTAGTGCTCTCGTTTTGGAACTAAAATAAAAGTGTGCCTGTTTACATCACTCTACTTTCCTGCACCTGACTTCGCCTCTTATACACTCGATGACATCATTACAGTCCTCATAATGGGAGCCATTGGATCAAGTCACAGTTACGATAACTGAAAGTCTTATGAATGAATTAATCCAGGCTCTTTATATCAGGTGAAATGTCCCATGTCGGCCATATTGTGTAGCTGGCCAGGAGATCATGTGGTGGTGAGTGAGGGGACGGTGGGACAGTGTGGAGAACTGGGTGATGAATCTGTGCCCTGGATCCTGTGAGGTCACCCAGATGCCACAAAGAGCAATTAGGGTCCTTGTCCTCGAACCATCAGGGGCCGAGGGGTGTAGAGGAGGGGTATTTCATCTTCACATATGCCCCACTCCTCCTCATGGAGCCAACTGACCAGTCATCAGACACACTGACTGCCATTTAACATTGTGGTCAGGGAAAGGTCATAGACATACTGTTTGTGTCGCACTGTTTAGCTTTATCTTGGCCAGGTCGCAGTTGTAAATGAGAACTTGTTCTCAACTTGCCTACCTGGTTAAATAAAGGATGAAATAAAAAAAATAATTAAATGAGTGCAGACAATGTGTGTGTGTGTTTGTGTGTGGGGGTTTTGTAATATGTGTGTGTGTGTGTGTGTGTCTGCCACCAGATGAACCACAGAAGCTTCCCACGTCCACCAGGTGCCATTAATCACAACACTATCTGACCCTGGAAGACTGATGTCATCCTACAGAGCACAGCCTCGTCCTGGACACACTCAAGGTTTTAGAGATGGGTTAGCCAGGGAAGAGCCAGGGGTGAGGCGGGGGGGGGAGTTGCCGGGCCTATTAGACTTAGGTCTCTCAGGTCTACACATCAGTCTTGACCGTGTCTTTCATATGTCAACCTTGTCAGAGACGTCGTAAGAAGATTTGTGACACAGTCAAGGAATTGCACGGTGTGTGTGATATGAACAACTGTTTTAGACCAGATCCAAAGATTCAAACATTGAGCTTTGATTTGTATCATCTATAAAATTGTGTTTCAAGTCAACCTAGAGAGCACTTTGTCAAACAGTGGGAGGGACATTCAAAGAAGTGAAAAAGGGGGTTATTCAGACCCACTCTATCAAAGGAACAACTTGAATCACCCACCCACACACACACACACACACACACACACACACACACACAGCTCCTGAATTCGCTCCCACACCTGGCATGTGGCTGTAGGTCTCTGTAGCTTCAGCCTCCAGTATAAGCTCCATAATCATGTCCCTTAAACACAGAGAGAGCTCAGATCTCTCCCTCTGCCTTTAGCCTCTCTCTCTCTCGCTCTCTCTCTCTCTCTCTCTCATCCCCAAACCCCACCTGTCTCCCACTCTTTCTCTCTCCCCTCTCTATTGCTCTCTCCACTATTTTTCTCTTCTCTATCCCTCTTTTTCAGGGCTAAAGTTAGCCAAGCAAACCCTTCTCAACACAAAACCCCTGAGGGCAGAAGCATAGAAGTACAAAGACAAATATTAACTTTGAAAGTATATTAAAGTAGACCTTGCATCCTCTGGTTGTGTCAGGGTTAGGATTGGAGAAGTTTAAACAAATTCCTGTAGAGCACAATCAAAAGCACACAATTCACGTTGGCGGTGGAGTTCAGGGCTGGGGTGTTTTTTTCAAATAGCAGGTTAGAGGAATATAACAACAACAAATGTATAACCAGCATCCAGCGAGAAAATTAAGGCAAGCAAGCTTTACTTTGTGTCTCCCATGTATCTCTCTCTCCCATCTCCTCCATTTTCCATCTCTCTGTTATCCTGAACATAGCTGAGCTTTATTGTCTCTCTCTCCATCCCTGTTTTTCTCTCTGTCCCCAGTAGCCTCACAGTATCCACTCTTCGGGAACTAGCCGATCGATAGACAGCAACAGCCTTTCAATGAGCTCTCCCACACGCTACATGAGAAAGAGAACGCTGCTCAATAGGACCGATAACTCTCCCCCTCTTCTTTTTGAATCCTCTCCTCTTTTCTCCATTCACTCTTTCTAAATATATAATCTCCCGTTCCAATCTGTGCTGTTCTGCAGGGCCTGGTGCGGAGAGGGAAGGGTAAGAATGATAGGAGAGAGATGGAGGCGCTCATAGGTCACGGCTGTAGACTTGTTTGAAGCTCAATGGGGAGGGATGGTGAGTGGGCTTCACCACACCAAAGGCATTGTAAATTACCTCAGAGTAGAGCAGGGGATACAGCATGGAAATGGGGAGCAGTGGGAGAGGCAGACAGGCAGTGAGACACTGTGCCCTGTGGCTGTGCAGCCTGGCTGTAAAAACCCCTGAGAACGGCAATAGCTGTCAAATAAAGCAGGTAGTGGTCAATAACCTGGCCTTCCACAGGTCTCTGGAGCCTGACACTCACTCACTCACTGTCTGTCTGTCTGTCTGTCTGTCTGTCTGTCTGTCTGTCTGTCTGTCTGTTGTAAAGAGTGTCTCTTCTGTCTGCCTAAATCAAATCAAATCTTTATTTGTCACATACACATGGTTAGCAGATGTTAATGCGAGTGTAGCGAAATGCTTGTGCTTCTAGTTCCGACAATGCAGTAATAACCAACGGGTAATCTAACCTAACAACTCCACAACTACTACATGTAGTTAGCAAAGGGATAAAGGGATAAAGAATATGTACATAAAGATATATGAATGAGTGATGGTACAGAACGGCATAGGCAAGATGCAGTAGATGGTATCGAGTACAGTATATGCATATGAGATGTGTAATGTAGGGTATGTAAACATTAAAGTGGCATAGTTTAAAGTGGCTAGTGATACATGTATTACATAAAGATGGCAAGATGCAGGAGATGATATAGAGTACAGTATATACATATACATATGAGATGAGTAATGTAGGGTATGTAAACATTATATTAAGTGGCATTGTTTAAAAACCTGTTATGGCTGCAATCCCGATATTGGGATAAGTGTCATCAACAACCGCTGAATAGCATAGCATTACATACAATAAACATTACTATAAATGTTTATATTCATGAAATCACAAGTGCAATATAGGAAAACACAGTTTAGCCTTTTGTTAATCCACCTGTCGTGTCAGATTTTGAAATTATGCTTTACAGAGAAAGAAATCCAAGCGTTTGTGTAAGTTTATCGATCGCACGATAAACATTAAGTACACTTAGCATCAGGTAGCTAGGTCACAAAAATCAGAAAAGCAAATCAAATGAATCGTTTACCTTTGATGATCTTTGGATGTTTTCACTCACGAGACTCCCAGTTACACAACAAATGTTGCTTTTGTTCCATAAAGATTATTTTTAGATCCAAAATACCTCCGTTTGTTTGGCGCGTTATGTTCAGAAATACACAGGAAAGAGCGGTCACGACAACACAGACGAAAATTCCAAATAGTTTCCATAATGTCCACAGAAACATGTCAAACGTTTTTTTACAATCAATCCTCAGGTTGTTTTTCAAATATATAATCGATAACATATCAACCGCAAATGTCTTTCACAGTAGGAGAGGGAAAAGCAATACCTATCCAAATTCTGTTGCGCGAGCAAAACTCATGTGACCACTTGACGCGATGTTATCGTTCTGGCTCATTTTTCAAAATACAAGCCTGAAACTATGTCTGAAGACTGTTGACACATTGAGGAAGCGATAGGAACAGGAATCTGGTTCATATCCCTTTAAATGGAGCAAAGGGAGGCTATGTAACATGGAGTTTTCAAAATAGAAGCCACTTCCTGCTTTGATTTTCCTCAGGGTTTCACCTGCAATATCAGTTCTGTTATACTCACAGACAATATTTTGACAGTTTTGGAAACTTTAGAGTGTTTTCTATCCAATACTACTAATAATATGCATATATTAGCTACTGAGACTGAGGAACTGGCCGTTTACAATGGGCACCTTTTCATCCAAGCTACTCAATACTGCCCCTGCAGCCATAAAAAGTAAAGTGGCTAGTGATACACTTTTTACATCAATTTCCATTATTAAAGTGGCTGGAATTGAGTCAGTATGTTGGTAGCAGCCACTCAATGTTAGTGGTGGCTGTTTAACAGTCTGATGGCCTTGAGATAGTTGCTGCTTTTCAGTCTCTCGGTCCCTGCTTTGATACACCTGTACTGACCTCGCCTTCTGGATGATAGCGGGGTGAACAGGCAGTGGCTCGGGTGGTTATTGTCCTTGATGATCTTTATGGCCTTCCTGTGTCTATTGTGCTTTCTTCATCTGTATCACTCTCTCTTTGCAGGTGTATTTGTTTTGTGTGTGTGTCCTCAGAAAAAGTACATATCTAATGCTTAGTAGTTAGGTTTAGGGTTAAGGTAACAGTTAGAGTTAGGGATAGAGGATAGATTAAGGGTTAGAGTTAGGTTTAGGATTAGGATTAGGGGTTAAGGAAAATAGGATTTTGAATGGGAATCAATTGTTTGGTCCCTACAAGGATAGTAAAACAATCATATGTGTGTGTGTGTGTGTGTGTGTGTTGTGCGCGCAATGTGTGTTGTTGTTTTTTTGTCTGCTTCTAGCTGTAGTATAACTTGCCATATAAACAGTAGTAGTAGCTGGCAAGTGTCTTCACAGACATTTTCAATCTATCCTTGATCCAGGCTGTAATCCCAACATGTTTCAAGCTGACCTCTATTGTCCCTGTTCCCAAGAGCTCCAGGGTAACCTACCTAAAAGACTATCGCCCTGTAGCACTCACCTCTTTAATTATGAAGTACTTTGGAAGGCTGATCATGACACACATCAACACCATCGTCACAGACACCCTAGGCTAGATCCATTTCAATTCGCATACAGCCCCAATTTGCATACCGCCATCACAGATCCACAGATGACGCAATCTCAATTGCACTTCACACTGCCCTCTCCCACCGGGACAAGAGGGGAAATAATTATGTGAGAATGCTGTTCATAGACTACAGCTCAGCGTTCAACACCATAGTGCCCTCCAATCTCATCACCAAGCTCGGGACCTTGGGACTGAACCCCTCCCATCCACATTGACGGGGCTGTTGTGGAGCGGGTCAAGAGCTTCAAGTTCCTTGGTTCCACATCACTAAGGACCTAACATGGTCCACACACACCTGCACAGTTGTGAAGAGGGTACAGCAACGCCTCTTTTCCCTCAGGAGGCTGAAAAGATTTGTCATGGGCCCTCGGATCCTCAAAAGGTTCTACAGTTTTTCACTATTGAGAGCATTTTGACTGGCTGCATCACTGCAAATGCACCGCCCTTGACAGCAAATCACTACAGAGGGTGGTGCGGACAGCCCAGTACATCACTGGGGCTGAGCTCCCTGCCACCCAGGACATCTATATCAGGCAGAGTCAGAGGAAGACCTGAAAAATTACCCCAAGACTTCAGCCACCCAAGCCATAGATTGTTTACTCTGCTACCATCCAGCAAACAGTAGCGGAGCATTGGCTCTCGGACCAACAGGCTCCAAGACAGTTTATACCCCCAAGCCATAAGACTTCTAAATAGCCAGACTGCTAAATAGCCAGACTGCTAAATAGTCAATTAATGGTACCCGAAATATGTCACTGACCATACACACACACACATTCACTAGACTATATACAGTGCCTTGCGAAAGTATTCGGCCCCCTTGAACTTTGCGACCTTTTGCCACATTTCAGGCTTCAAACATAAAGATATAAAACTGTATTTTTTGTGTGAAGAATCAACAACAAGTGGGACACAATCATGAAGTGGAACGACATTTATTGGATATTTCAAACTTTTTTTAACAAATCAAAAACTGAAAAATTGGGCGTGCAAAATTATTCAGCCCCTTTACTTTTAGTGCAGCAAACTCTCTCCAGAAGTTCAATGAGGATCTCTGAATGATCCAATGTTGACCTAAATGACTAATGATTATAAATACAATCCACCTGTGTGTAATCAAGTCTCTGTATAAATGCACCTGCACTGTGATAGTCTTAGAGGTCCGTTAAAAGCGCAGAGAGCATCATGAAGAACAAGGAACACACCAGGCAGGTCCGAGATACTGTTGTGAAGAAGTTTAAAGCTGGATTTGGATACAAAAGATTTCCCAAGCTTTAAACATCCCAAGGAGCACTGCGCAAGCGATAATATTGAAATGGAAGGAGTATCAGACCACTGCAAATCTACCAAGACCTGGCCGTCCCTCTAAACTTTCAGCTCATACAGGGAGAAGACTGATCAGAGATGCAGCCAAGAGGCCCATAATCACTCTGGATGAACTGCAGAGATCTACAGCTGAGGTGGGAGACTCTGTCCATAGGACAACAATCAGTCATATATTGCACAAATCTGGCCTTTATGGAAGAGTGGCAAGAAGAAAGCCATTTCTTAAAGATATCCATAAAAAGTGTTGTTTAAAGTTTGCCACAAGCCACCTGGGAGACACACCAAACATGTGGAAGAAGGTGCTCTGGTCAGATGAAACCAAAATTGAACTTTTTGGCAACAATGCAAAACGTTATGTTTGGCGTAAAAGCAACACAGCTGAACACACCATCCCCACTGTCAAACATGGTGGTGGCAGCATCATGGTTTGGGCCTGCTTTTCTTCAGCAGGGACAGGGAAGATGGTTAAAATTGATGGGAAGATGGATGGAGCCAAATACAGGACCATTCTGGAAGAAAACCTGATGGAGTCTGCAAAAGACCTGAGACTGGGACGGAGATTTGTCTTTCAACAAGACAATGATCCAAAACATAAAGCAACATCTACAATGGAATGGTTCAAAAATAAACATATCCAGGTGTTAGAATGGCCAAGTCAAAGTCCAGACCTGAATCCAATCGAGAATCTGTGGAAAGAACTGAAAACTGCTGTTCACAAATGCTCTCTATCCAACCTCACTGAGCTCGAGCTGTTTTGCAAGGAGGAATGGGAAAACATTTCAGTCTCTCGATGTGCAAAACTGATAGAGACATACCCCAAGCGACTTACAGCTGTAATCGCAGCAAAAGGTGGTGCTACAAAGTATTAACTTAAGGGGGCTGAATAATTTTGCACGCCCAATTTTTCAGTTTTTGATTTGTTAAAAAAGTTTGAAATATCCAATAAATGTCATTCCACTTCATGATTGTGTCCCACTTGTTGATTCTTCACAAAAAAATACAGTGTTATATCTTTATGTTTGAAGCCTGAAATGTGGCAAAAGGTCGCAAAGTTCAAGGGGGCTGAATACTTTCGCTAAGGCACTGTATTTAAACCAAACCAACCACACACACACACACACACACTAGACTAAATATATAAACCAAACCAACCACTCACACACACTACATTGACACTCCCACACAAAACCCACACGCATTCACATACACTACATACCCACGCATAACACACATGCAGACCGACACAACACAAACACACATAGATACACATTACACACACACACACTTTTACACTCATAATGTTACACTGTTCTGTTCTTTATTTTACTTGTATTATTATCTATCCAGATGCCTAGTCACTTTAACCTGCCTTCGTGTACAGATCTACCTTAAAAACTGTACCTCATACCTCTGCACATTGATCTGGTACTGGTACTCCCTGTATATAGCTCCACATTAATCTGGTACTGGTACTCTCTGTATATAGCTCCACATTGATATGGTACTGGTACTCCCTGTATATAGCTCCACATTGATCTGGTACTGGTACTCTCTGTATATAGCTCCACATTGATCTGGTACTGGTACTCCCTGTATATAGCCTCACATTGATCTGGTACTGGTACTCCCTGTATATAGCTCCACATTGATATGGTACTGGTACTCCCTGTATATAGCTCCACATTGATCTGGTACTGGTACTCTCTGTATATAGCTCCACATTGATCTGGTACTGGTACTCCCTGTATATAGCCTCACATTGATCTGGTACTGGTACTCCCTGTATATACTGTAGCTCCATTCTTGTGGATTTGATTTTATTCCTCATGTACCTATTTTATTTTTATTTTTAACTCTGCATTGTTGGGAATGGCTCGTAAGTAAGCATTTCACGGTAAAATCTACACCAGTTGTATTCAGCGCTTGTGACAAATTATATACATATATTTTTTTTTATTTATTTTTTATTTTTTTTATTTTTAATTTATTTTATTTTAGTAGTGCAGGATGGTGATGAAATGTGCATGTGAGAGGCATTACTGGAGACTGTGTCAGCATTTTCCCTCACAGAAATCCATAAATGCCACTATCAGACACATTTTCATTTATATTTGCATTTTTTGTCATTTAGCAAACGTTCTTATCCAGAACAGCTTACAGGAGAAATTGCTTGGCTGTGTTTTAAGCGGGCAGGTGTGATTTCAAACTGTACAACATATTCAGTTCTGTGGGCACGTCAGATGCTGATTTAATTTGCCAATCGTGGCTGATAGTGAGAAGACAGTTAGTCGGCACATCTAGAAAAGCAACAGTGAAGTGCAAGTTATCATTAAGTAAAAAAGCTAATTCATGTGCATGTGCATGTGGGTGCAGTGTTCAGTGTTCACAAGACAAATAACTCTGTGGCTTTTTACAAACATTAAATACTTTTTCAAAAGTTAGTTGCCTTCTCAAAACATAAAAACAATCAAAACTATATTATACCATCAGAATTGAAAATATATTCAGCAAAAGAACACGACTGCCTGCAAAAAGATTACTGCAAGCATACTTATCTTTTGAGTCCAAGCAGACAAAACAGAAAAGTCTGTCTTTTAAAAATCCAACTAAATCAATATGTTTCCTTTGCAGTCCCTAAATCAAAATTGGAAGTACATCTAGTCAAAGGTGCAGCATTATGGGCAATTACTTTCCTTTTATGCATATTTCATCAAGCAATTTCAAACACATCAAATCAAACATTATTTCCCATCAAAATAGTAATCATTAAAAAAAACATTGTTTGCAGCATTCATTCATCGGTATCATCACAATCCAATTCCATGTATTCACTAGGCCACTCAGGAACATTCAATGTTGTCTTGGTAAGCAACTCCAGTGTATATTTGGCCTTGTGTTTTAGATTATTGTCCTGCTGAAAGGTGAATTCGTCTCCCAGTGTCTGTTGAAAAGCAGACTGAACCAGACTTTCCTCTAGGATTTTGCCTGTGCGAAGCTGTATTCCGTTTATTTTTATCTTAAGTCCTTGCCGACTCCCTAGTCCTTGCCGATGACAAGCATACCCATAAAATGATGCAGTCACTACCATGCTTGAAAATATGAAGAGTGGTACTCCGTGATGTGTTGTGTTGGATTTGCCCCAAAAATAGTGCTTTGTATTCAGGACAAAAAGTTCATTTCTTTGGCACATGTTTTGGAGTATTACTTAAGTCCCTTGTTACAAACAGGATGCATGTTTTGGAATATTTTTTATTCTGTACAGGTTTCCTTCTTTTCACTCTGACATTTAGGTTAGTATTGTGGAGTAACTACAATGTTACTGATCCATCCTCAGTTTTCTCCTATCACAGCCATTAAACTCAGTAAAGGTTTTAAAATCACCATTGGCCTCATGAGATCTCTGAGCAGTCTCCTTCCTCTTCAGCAACTGAGTTAGGGAGGATGCCTGTACCTTGTAACGGCTTTCGTCGTCAGATGAGGAAGAGTAGTCGGACCAAAGTGCAGCGTGGTAAGTGTTCATATCATTTATTGAACACTAAATACAAAAATAACAAGAGAATAAATGAATCCGAAACAGTCCTGTAAGTTGCAAACACTGATATGGAAAACAACTACCCACAAAAACCCATGTAGGAAAAAGCTACCTAAGTATGGTTCCCAATCAGAGACAACGATAGACAGCTGTCCCTGATTGAGAACCATACCCGGCCAAAACAAAGAAATACAAACACATATAAAAAGAACATAGAATGCCCACTCAAATCACACCCTGACCAACCCAAAAATAGAGACATAAAAAGCTCTCTACGGTCAGGGCGTGACAGTACCTTTGTAGTGACTAGATGTATTGATACACCATCCAAAGCCTAATTAACCATGCTCAAAGGGATATTCAGCATCAGTTTATTTTTTTATACACATCTACCAATCGGTGCCCTTCTTTGCGAAGCATTGAAAAATGTGGAGGGGTTAGCCTGTGTGTGCGGGTATATGTGCGAGTGTGTGTGTATGTGTTTCAGTGTGTCTGAATGTGTGTTTGTGTGGGTTATTGTTTGAATCAATGTTTCTCTTTTTGACAAAGCACTCTGATTTCCTATTCTGTGTGGAACCTGGGGAAGTAGTTGCTGGTGGATGTGAAACAGAGGTGGACATCACATTTCTGGCACTTGGCTTTTGGTGTTTCTGCGCACCCTGGTACCTTGCATCTCCCCTTCTTTTCAGCCATAATCATGTGCGCCTGGCTGTGGCATCCATCAGGGACTGGACTTGGAGCAGCGGGCCCTTTTCTCCTCTCTTTTCCCTTTTCTCCACTCACCAGCAATTGTGGAACTGTGATGACCTTCTTGCACTCCAGACTCTTTACACTTTGGCATAGGCCTTCAGCGATGTATGACTTGAAGGTATACAGCTTAATTTGTTCCTTCTTTCTCATGCCAGTGCCTTCACAATCCCTTCGGTAGATCAGCCAGGTGGTCACGATGATCATATCCAGGAAGTGGAACACCAGCCGGTGGTACCACTTATTTGATCTGATTTTGTTCCGGTACAGTGCAATCAGTGAGTCAAGCAGATCCAGCCCACCCATATTCTTGTTGTATTGTTTCACCACAGCAGGGCAGGGGACTGTGGTGATCATCTTTTGCTTGCGATTCCACCTGTCAACCTCGGTGACTGGGTGGGCTCCAGTGTAATCACTCAGAAGGGTCACTGAGCGGTGTCGTACCACTTCACAATTATTTTGTAGTGAGGTTAAGGGGCTTGTTTGCATTACATTGTATCACATGTAGATTTGACAGCCCTACAATAACGTAGAGAATGTCTTCAGCGAAATACTGCTTGAAGTACTGGAGGGGGGACATGATATCATCATATCTTGAAAGCAGGCCCTGCCATTCAGGGTAAGCATTGAAGTATGCATTAGGCGTGGAACATCAACATGGAACATCAACCTCTGAGACATCTTCATCCTCAGACTCAGTCTCATTGTCAACAGACAAGCATTCTCCTTTAAAAAAAGATAGCAGGAAGCCCAAATTTGAATGTCATATACCCTTCTTCCTCCACTGACACACACACACACACACACACACACACACACACACACACACACACACACACACACACACACACACACACACACGTTACCTCACTGACTGATCCCTAACTGACTCCTGACCTCCTAACTGTCTCTCAAATCTGATTCGGGGATCCACTCTTCCTGACTCTCTTCAAGTTCACTGTCCTCATTGTCACTCTCCTCAAGCTCACTGTCAGATGGAATGACCCTAACTGCTCGATCATGTTCCTTCCGCCCATAAAATGTTATTGTGTCCATTTCCTGTAAGTATCAGTAGATAGTAAATTAAAAACATTGATGGTCATAATTATGCATCTGAGCACATCTCCACACTTTAGCATGATATTGCCTGAACAAAAGTGGTCTAACTGCACAATGTTGCTTTGAGGCAACAAACCAAAAAGCACAATTTTAGTATATAAATAAAAACAAAATAAGTATTTAAACAATCAAACATACAACTTAACATACTCATGTACATGCATATATTTTTTTTATACAAAGTTATTTAAATTTAAACATGTTAAAAAGTTATTTTCTCTTACCAATTGGTGGCACCGTGTCCCATGCAGCTTTGCTTCCTGAAAGGACTGCTTCACCACCAGACAAAAGTCCACACCCACTTCAGCCCCTCATTTCATTGGACACAGACATGTCAGGTGATATCATATATTTATTTAAAGCGGTGTGAGGTCCAAAAAGGTAGTTTGTTGCCTGAGAGCAACAGCATACCTTAGAGGGTTAATCCATTTTAAATTCAAATTTACATTTTGTAACACAACAAAATGTGGAAAAGTGAAGGGGTGTGAATACTTTCTGAAGGCACTGTAGATTTCAACACGGATCCAAAAATTGTTTGTGCTCAATTGAGAAAAACTGTAATGTAGTCTGGAGACCAGTGACAGGGGAATAGCCTCTCTTAGACCATGAGGAGAGTAAAAGAAGAGAATGAGGTAGATAAATAATAAATGACTGTTTGTATCAGCCCAAATATTCTCTTTAATAAAAACATTTTTAAATGGTGATGGTGATGACGTCAATAATTACATTCTTATTTTTGTTTCATAATCCGCTTATTCAGACCAAAGCTTTTGTTCCTGTTGCTTTATGAGATTCCGAGATTCAGGAGGTAATTAAAGGCCACACACAAAGACAAAGGTATCGCTGGTGTTATGCCTGGTACCATTGTCATTCTATGTTCTACAACAATGAAACCGTCCTTGGGCTTTGGCTGTAGATTTTTCAATACAAAAACACCCTGGTACAAAATGTGCAAGAAATGCAGAACTCTACTGCCTTTCAATCACTTTACAGTATTTAATTAATAATATGACCTTCCTTGTGTGTGTGTGTGTAGGTGTGTGTGTGTGATGCGCTGTCTGTCTAAATGGGTCTGGTGTTAAATATATAAGTGATATTCTGATCCTGATCAGTAAAATGATGACATTGACGTCCCAGGAATACCGTTCAACCCCATACCCTCACCCTCCCATTGCTTTATTACAAGTGGAGAGATTACATCTTCCATTATGCTGTTTTTTTCAACAAGGTTGATGTGAGGGTCATTAGACGTCTATTCATGGCATGAATGACCTGATAAGGTTTGCTGAGGTAAGGGGAAGGAACTGAGATAGGCTACAGAGAGAGAAAGGGGGATCGGACCTACCTGATATCCACGCAGAGAGACTGGAAGCACTTATCCCCTAATCTTATCACTTGTACTATCATCCTGCATCAAAACGTCAACACAACTCCATTCATTGACAGTATCTGGTTCTGTATGCTCTCACCAACAAGGATTAACCGTGGGAGGCTAGCAAACGTAGATATTTTTTCGGGGGCATCTTGGTGTGCGTGCGTGCATGCCTGTATTTCTCCCTGAGCTAAAGTGACAGTGAGACATGTCAAGGGAGATCTGTATCAGAACACTCCATGCTTCCTTCCCGCCTTTCTCCCACCCTCCCTTTGTTCTTCCCAATCTCAGGAACACCAAGCGCGTTGACTCACAGAGCAGGGCGATAAATGCTAACAAAACATAACGTTAATTCACTTTAAACTCCATCAAGTTTTCCCTTGTTGCCCAGAACACAACAGTACACTGCCTATGTCGTTGCGGCAGGTCATGTAGGCCTCTCCCTGCATGTCAATAGGCAGCCATCTGCTCCACTGCCTAACTCCGTGACAGGAGAACCAGAGACAGGGACTCGTCTGGGAGGTTCATCCCAGTAGAGTCATGCCTTCTGGGAAAAATACAGATGAAAACTCGAAATACAGATGAAAACTGTGGTCTACAGCTTATCATGAGATACTCTACCTCAGATGAGCAAAACTTATATTGTGATATCGTGCACCAATTGTTGTTTACATATATGCATGAGCCCCCCCCCCCCGTGTCTTACCAGAGGCTGCTGTTCTGTCCTGCCGATAGTGTATAACCCGCCAGCTGTATGTTCTTAATGTTGTCATTCAGCCACGACTCGGTGAAACAAGATATTACAGTTTTTAATGTCCTGTTGGCAGGATATACTGTACGTGCTTTTAGTTCATCACATTTATTTTCCAGCGATTGGACGTTAGCTGGCAGGACGGAAGGGATAGGCAGATTAGCCACTCGTCGCCTGATCCTCACAAGGCACCCTGTTTTTTTTCCCTGCAAAATCTCAGTTTCCTTCTCCAGCGATAGCTGGGGATCTGGGCCTGGTCGGTTGTCTGTAGTATCTCCCTCACGTCCGACTCATTGAAGAAAAACTTTGTCTAATCTGAGATGAGTAATCCCAGTTCTGATGTCCAGAAGCTCTTTTTGGTCATAAGAGATGGTAGCAGCAACATTATGTACAACATTATGCGCTATTGTCACTCTGAATGGAATGTGGATGGACCGGTAGATTCAATGCCCTTTTACTGCAGAGGAAACACCATAAACACAATGCAGTGTTCTCTGTCTGTATCCCATTATACTGTCAACACTTATAAATCACAATGAAAACAACCTTATTATGTTTTCTTTGGGCTGGAAAGATTCATATTAATTATTTTTCATCACTCCTGGCAAAATGTTAATTATGTAGCTACTTGCTAGGAATGATCTGACCACTGTTAAAATATTTTAGTTGAGTCAGCTTGACTACCTTCCTACAGAGTTCATTATCTTTCCCCAAAAATATGTATGTGTTTTTCTATGGCGTAGTCCGATGTTGCGTTCCTGATTGCAATGTACATATTCCAAGCTGTCTGAGCTTTCCTATATTCCCACAGCAATTAGTGCAGTGTCCACCTTCCTAAAAACACACCTCCTTCCCACCGCCGGATTCCTAGTCCTCTCCTTTCATGGTTCACGAGTCGACGCTGTCGCCGGTTCTGATGCAAGGTGTTTCTGTGTAAAGTACGCAGCGCTGCTACAGTGGTGAAAAGATGTGAGGAAAAACAGAGTGAAAAGCAGAGTAGGAAGTCCCTCAGGACTATCAGTCACAATACTGTAGCACTTCAGATCTAAAATAGAGCTGGGCAGGGAGCATAATGAGGTATTTTAAGTGCTTAACTTAATACAGTCAGTTAAAATGAAGGTCCCGTGGGAGGGAGAGTCTGTTGCGCTATTGTCACTCTGCTGCGGGACTGACTCGCATGCATTTAAAGACAGACGGAAGAGAGGTATGGTGGAGGAGGGAAAGGACATTGGGAGAGATGAAGGGACGGGGAAAGGAAGGAATATACAGTAATAAAGACAGTCCAAGGAAACAATAGTGTTTGTGAGAATTAACATATCGTAACCTTAAATAGATAAGCTAAGTGATCCAAAAGTCACATCCCACTTTTTAGTCAGTTAAACCAACTGCAAGCAATGTACAGCCTAAATCATGCTTGCTTCAGACAAAGTGCATTTTGACAAACTACTCAAACATATGCTAATGATTCTAATGTGGAATGTTTGCAGAAGGTAATGACAAGGGCAATGCAATATCAACACATATTCGCTACCTCCCTCTCTCCCTACCTCAATCTTTCCCTCCCTCCCACCATCTCACTGATGAATGCACCACTTGATGTTGAAAGTAGATTGATACAAGTTGTTAATGACTGATGTTTTATTAATGGAGGGGGGGGGGGGGACATGCTCTATCCATCCCTCAGCCCAACAATGGAGGCGGTAGAGTCATGTCACAGGGAATACAGCCTATTGTCGCGCTTCTCACTTATAGTTCAGTACGTACACTAGCTGAACTTGCATCTAAAAATTAGAGGAGCAAGCTATTCACTGGCCAACACTGGCTAGATTCCCAAATTAAATGGCACAATCAAAAGAACTACAAGCTACTGTCAGGGACAAACAACACTGATCATTGCATTTTTGTGAACATAGTTCATTATATAGAGAGACTTATGAACCATGACTCACACAGCTTTGTCTTCCTGAGGCCGCCCACTTCTGTCACAAAGCACGTTAGAGGTGAAAGGTAAAAGGTCATACGGTCTGATGGCGATTGTCCGTTGGCTCTGCTGAAGGAAAACATTAGCTGACTTATCAGCAAGCCCCCAGGCTTGCATCTCCCCTCCTCTCTCATCTTTCCTCTCTGGTTTCCCCTAAGATGGCTCCTGGCTCCAGGCTCCCACACAGGAAATTCCCCTGCTGACTGGAAACACCCTTACTGATTTATTAAAACCCCAGACCTGCTTTTCTCCTTACATCATTCACTCAATGCTGCAATTGTCACACCCCCCCCCCTCCCCCCTCATCCATGGAAAATGTCCTTGACTGCCTCATCAGCACCAAGTCTTGATGGCCAGACCCAGTCATAGTGAGAAGAAGTGGTCTCTTTATTTACACTGTGAGAGAGAGTGGCATCCAGGGTAAGATAATGATCTGGCTTGAAGAAGATTGAGGGCAGGATGTGTGGTACATCAATGGGCCATGTACAGCATATAATATAACAGTTCTACCACACTCTCCTCTCTTTGTAAGCACTCCAGGACACAGGTCCCAGGATTCAGGGCCATGGACATAGTCACGTCATGGATTTTCAGGGCCATGGACTGTGACGCTAAAACATAGGAAAGGAAACTTAGTCTGAATCACACAACTACTCCTCTTGACTAGACAAAGCTTAGTAAAAAAGCAGGAAAGCTGCAGGAGAGTGTACATCACAGGTGAACATTTTAACAATGATTTATGGTGCTTGTGTGATTGAGGTTTCACGATTTATGACCAGAGTGGGTGACAGCAATTACACCCCAAAGGCTTTGAAAGATCAGATTATTGTTGCGTGTACACAGGTACATAGCCACTCTGGGCTCATTGGAAAAGTTAGATTTATCATGGTGACATTTTGCTTGTCTTACTGTATGCACTCACGTTCCCCTGATGTGACCAGGCACTATAGAGAGAGGAAGAATGGTATGGAACCCCCATAACTCACATTCTACCCACCTGGAGTTAGGAAGATAAAAGGAACAGTCAAGCACAAATGTGTTGATTGATTTGGAGACCCTTTTCTATATATATAGTACAAAGTATGTGGACACCCCTTCAAATTAGTGGATTAATCAATCAATCAAATGTATATGTAAAGCCCTTTTAACATTACCAGATGTCACAAAGTGCAAAATAGAAACCCAGCCTAAAACCCCAAACAGCAAGCAATGCGGATGTAGAAGCATTAGGCTATTTCAGCCACACCCGTTGCAGGTGTATAAAATCGAGCATACAACCATGCAATCTCTATAGACAAACATTGGCAGTAGAATGGCCTTACTGAAGTGCTCAGTGACTTTCAACGTGGCACCGTCATTGGATGTTACAATTCCAACAAGTCAGTTCATCTAATGTATGCCCTGCTAGAGCTGCCCGGTCAACTGTAAGTGCTGTTATTGTGGAAATGTCTAGAACCAATAATGGCTCAGCCGTGGAGTGGTAGGCCACACAAACTCACAGAACGGGAGTGCAGAGTGCTGAAGCGCGTAGCGTGTAAAAATTGTCTGTCCTCGGTTGCAACACTCACTACCGAGTTCCAAACTGCCTTTGGAAGGAACATCAGCATAAGAACTGTTCGCCTGGTGCTTCATGAAATGGGTTTCCTTGGCCGAAAAGCCGCACACAAGCCTAAGATCACCATGCGCAATGCCAAGCGTCGGCTGTAGTGGTGTAAAGCTCGCTGCCATTGGCCTCTGGAGCAGTGGAAACGCGTTCTCTGAAGTGATGAATCATGCTTCAAAATCCAGCAGTCCCACAGATGCTACCTGCACCAATGCATAGTGCAAACTATTTGGTGGAGGAAAAATGGTCTGGGGGCTGTTTTTCATGGTTCAGGCTAGGCCCCTTAGTTCCAGTGAAGGGAAATCTCAACACTACAGTGAGACGCATTTATTAGGGCTGCAATCTGAGGTGCAGTTAATTGTCGATTTCTGAGGCTGATAACTCTAATGAACTTATCCTCTGCAGCAGAGGTAACTCTGGGTCTTCCTTTCCAGTGAGAGCCATTTTCATCATAGAGCTTGGCGGTTTTTGCGACTGCACTTGAAGAAACTTGCAAAGTTCTTGAAGTGTTCAATGTTGACTGACCTTGATGTCTTAAAGAAATTATGGACTGTAGTTGCTCTTTGCTTATTTGAGCTGTTCTTAACATCATATGGACTTTTACCAAATAGGGTTATCTTCTGTATACCAAACCTACCTTGTCACAACACAACTGATTGGCTCAAATACATTAAGAAGGAAAGAAATTCCACAAATGTACTTTTAACAAGGCACACCTGTTAATTGAAATGCATTCCAGGTGACTGCCACATGAAGCTGGTTAAGGGAATGCCAAGAGTGTGCAAAGCTGTCATCAAAGCAAAGGATGGCTACTTTGAAGAATATAACATCTAAAATATATTTTGATTTGTTTAACACTTTTTTTAGTCACTACATGATTCCATTTGTGTTATTTCATTGCTTTGATGTCTTCACTATTATTCTACAATGTAGAAAACAGTAAAAAATAAAGAAAAACCCTTGAATGAGTAGGTGTGTCCAAACTTTTGAATGGTACTATATATATACAGTGCCTTGCGAAAGTATTCGGCCCCCTTGAACTTTGCGACCTTTTGCCACATTTCAGGCTTCAATCATAAAGATATAAAACTGTATTTTTTTGTGAAGAATCAACAACAAGTGGGACACAATCATGAAGTGGAACGACATTTATTGGATATTTCAAACTTTTTTAACAAATCAAAAACTGAAAAATTGGGCGTGCAAAATTTTTCAGCCCCTTTACTTTCAGTGCAGCAAACTCTCTCCAGAAGTTCAGTGAGGATCTCTGAATGATCCAATGTTGACCTAAATGACTAATGATGATAAATACAATCCACCTGTGTGTAATCAAGTCTCCGTATAAATGCACCTGCACTGTGATAGTCTCAGAGGTCTGTTAAAAGTGCAGAGAGCATCATGAAGAACAAGGAACACACCAGGCAGGTCCGAGATACTGTTGTGAAGAAGTTTAAAGCCGGATTTGGATACAAAAAGATTTCCCAAGCTTTAAACATCCCAAGGAGCACTGTGCAAGCGATAATATTGAAATGGAAGGAGTATCAGACCACTGCAAATCTACCAAGACCTGGCCGTCCCTCTAAACTTTCAGCTCATACAAGGAGAAGACTGATCAGAGATGCAGCCGAGAGGCCCATGATCACTCTGGATGAACTGCAGAGATCTACAGCTGAGGTGGGAGACTCTGTCCATAGGACAACAATCAGTCGTATATTGCACAAATCTGGCCTTTATGGAAGAGTGGCAAGAAGAAAGCCATTTCTTAAAGATATCCATAAAAAGTGTCGTTTAAAGTTTGCCACAAGCCACCTGGGAGACACACCAAACATGTGGAAGAAGGTGCTCTGGTCAGATGAAACCAAAATTGAACTTTTTGGCAACAATGCAAGACGTTATGTTTGGCGTAAAAGAAACACAGCTCATCACCTTGAAAACACCATCCCCACTGTCAAATATGGTGGTGGCAGCATCATGGTTTGGGCCTGCTTTTCTTCAGCAGGGACAGGGAAGATGGTTAAAATTGATGGGAAGATGGATGGAGCCAAATACAGGACCATTCTGGAAGAAAACCTGATGGAGTCTGCAAAAGACCTGAGACTGGGATGGAGATTTGTCTTCCAACAAGACAATGATCCAAAACATAAAGCAAAATCTACAATGGAATGGTTCAAAAATAAACATATCCAGATGTTAGAATGGCCAAGTCAAAGTCCAGACCTGAATCCAATCGAGAATCTGTGGAAAGAACTGAAAACGGCGGTTCACAAATGCTCTCTATCCAACCTCACTGAGCTCGAGCTGTTTTGCAAGGAGGAATGGGAAAAAATGTCAGTCTCTCGATGTGCAAAACTGATAGAGACATACCCCAAGCGACTTACAGCTGTAATCGCAGCAAAAGGTGGCGCTACAAAGTGTTAACTTAAGGGGGCTGAATAATTTTGCACGCCCAATTTTTCAGTTTTTGATTTGTTAAAAAAGTTTGAAATATCCAATAAATGTCGTTCCACTTCATGATTGTGTCCCACTTGTTGTTGATTCTTCACAAAAAATTGTTTTATATCTTTATGTTTGAAGCCTGAAATGTGGCAAAAGGTCGCAAAGTTTAAGGGGGCCGAATACTTTCGCAAGGCACTGTATATATATATATATATATATATATTTTTATACATTTTTACATTTTTACATTTTGCTTCATGTCAATGTTGCTATGAATCTGTTCTCTGTCAATTATATAAATAACCCAGAAACCTGCGTAGAAATAGACTGATGAAGGTATAGCTTGTGACAAGTGTGTCATTAGTAGGTATGCTCAATCTCCTACAGCAGTGAGAGAGCCGACAGACAGGAAGCAATAATCACATTTTATGCATAAAAGGGGTATGAAATTGAATCAAGCTAACCTTCACCTCAGGACATCTGAAGAGTGTTGTGTAATCATTTGTCACGATTATTTACACTCGATGAAAAACACTGCTGGGTATAATTGTAACTCTGTAATGAAAACTCGGTTTGTATGCATTTGTAGGTCCGGAATAGCTCCGTTGGTAGAGCATGGGATTTTAAATGCCGGAGTTGCCAAATGCCAATTCCCACAGTGGGCCAGATTGAAAAAGTACAAAAATGTGTGCAGTCAGTACTGCATGTTGCTTTGGATAAGAGTGTCTGCCAAATAATTCTTTTTTTGCATGTGCGGTATTAGCTATATGTGGGTAGTTGTGTCCTTCTGACATATACAAGAAGTACAAATGGCCTGGAGCATCTAATGCGTGAATGTGTGAAATATCACACACTGTTCAAGGAAATACAAACCCATGCAGAAATATACTGGAACAAATATACACTCACACTCCAATGCCTCAAAACACATACTATGTGGGGGAAAACATGTGTTTTATCTGCTCTTAATTCATACATGAAATAAAAAAAATATATAATAGAGTGTCTGGAGAATAGGAGGGCCTGGTACTGCTGCAGTATTAGCAGTTGTACAGCACCACAAAGGGCTTTGTAACTAAAGCCCTAGTCTCATTATACATAAACTACTGCATTAAGAAATTACCATCCCAGTCTCCATGGGCCCTTCCCTACACCACTACACTGTAGTGCAACACTGCTGGGAGGGAGGGAGGGTTCTGCTGTACATTGTTGTGGAACAGCCTTTAATTCAATGAACACTGTTAAGTTGCCACAGACACAATGTAATGGTTACAGTGAGCTGGGCCATTTAATTTCAACTCCTGAGATACTAATTCTATTATGTGAATAACATAATGTGATTATGTTCTTCCGTTCATTCTTGTTCGTTCCCAGTTAGGAAAATGTGTTCAATTATCTGTCAATCCTATTTTGATGACGTCATTTCCTGTGTGAATTGTGTGTTGCAAGGCTCCCGCTACACTCTTAGAAAATAGTGGTCCAAAAGGGTTCTATGGCTGCCCCCATGTGCAAAGGGTTCTACATGGAACCCAAAACCATTATACTTTGATCCAAAAGGGTTCTACCTACAACCAACAAGGGTTCTTAAAAGGGTTCTCCTACGTGGAAAGCCGAAGAACCCTTTTAGATTCCAGATAAAAGCTTTTTTTCTAAGAGTGTTGTGATTTGAGAGGTGTGTGATCCTCATTATTAGGGGTTCACTACATTTAGAAACTGGTCAAAAGATGGCTGAGTTATTGACAAATCCAAAATCTGAAATCCACTCCACCGTGGCCTATCAACTTGTCATTGCTATCAAGGACGTCCCTAAGATTAACCATGCTAAATGTGCTATTCCTATCTCAAAAAATAAGAAAACTATTATTAACAACTTGTTCTTTGCATATGAAATGATCATGTCCAACATCATCTTCTATTTATGAACCATAAGTCAGATTCATTCCAGATTTTATATTTAGCCTCATGATTGCTCATAAAGGAATTTTGTTCCTACATGATAGAGTGCTTGCTTTGTTATACAACTAATATTGTGTCAGTTCTGTCATCCTGTGAACCCCGTTCATTGCTCCTTGCAGCTATATTTCTTATTTCATTTGTATTTTACTGCATTCCCCTGCTTACATCATCATCTCATTACTGGATGGTTGAGGATGCTACAGGTCTGATTATTATGCTTTTTATACCCAGCAGAATTTGTTTAGGAGTCAAAATAAACGGAAACAAAAACAAAAGGTAGCAAAAATAGATGTAAATCTAATCACATTTTATTGGTTGCAAACATATATTTAGCAGATGTGTTTGTGGGTGTAGGAAAATGCTTGTGTTCCAAGATGCAACAGTATATTAATATCTAACAATACACAACAATACACACAAAAGTAAAAGTATAGAGAAATATATAAATATTAGGACGAGCAATGTCGACGTTCTGGAGGAAACCTGGAACCATCCCTATGGTGAAGCATTGCGGTGTCAAAATCATGCTGTGGGGATGTTTTTCAGTGTCCAGGGACTGGGAGACAAGTCAGAATCGAGGCAAAGATAAAAGGAGCAAAGTATGGAGAGATCCTTGATGAAAACCTGCTCCAGGGCGCTTAGGACCTCAGACTTGGGCGAAGGTTCACCTTCCAAAAGGACAAAGACCCTAAGCACACAGCCAAACCAACGCAGGAGTGGCTTCGGGAAATGTCTCTGAATGTCCTTGACTGGCCCAGCTAGAGCCCGATCAAGCATCTTTGGAGAGCCCCGAAAACAGCTTTGCAGCAATGCTCATCCAACCTGACAGAGCTTGAGGGGATCTGCAGTGAAGAATGGGAGTACTAAGAATGGTACTTTCAACAAAGTACTGATTAAAGGATCTGAATACTTACGCAAATGTGATATTTCAGATTGTTATTTGTAATAAATTTGCCAAAATTTCTAAAAAACTGTTTTTGCTTTGTCATTATGTGTTGATTGATGAGGGATTTGTTTTTAATAAGGCTGTAACCTAACAAAACATGGTGAAAAGTCAAAGGGTGTGAATACTTTAATACTTTCCGAAGGCACTGTGTGTATATATATATATTTTTTTCTATGTATTATCTTTTACCAGATCTAATGTGTTATATTCTCCTACATTAATTTCACATTTCCACAAACTTCAAAATGTTTTCTTTCAAATGGTATCAAAAATATGCATATCCTTGCTTCAGGTCCGGAGCTACAGGAAGTTAAATTTGGGTATGTCCTTTTAGGCGAAAATTGAACAACGGGTCGGATCGCAAGAATTTCAGCTTTCTGCCCATATAAGACATGTCTGTGTCCCGGAATTGGCTGTTGTTTACAATGTCATTCTAGTCACATTATCACATACCGAGCAACAACCATACCGGTTTAGGGACACCGATCATGTAGAGGTTAATTGAAATGCATTCAAGGTGACTATCTCATGTCTACCTCATTTCAAGCATTTCTCTACACACGCAATAACATCTGCTAAACACGTGTATGTGACCAATAAAATTTCATTTGATTTGATGAAGCTGGTTGAGAAAATGCCATCAAATGCCACCAAAGCTGCCATCAAGGCAAATGGTAGCTACTTCGAAGAAGTTCAAATCTAAAATATATTTTGATTTGTTTAACACTGTTTACTACATAATTCCGTATGTGTGATTTCATAGTTTTGATGTCTTCCCTATTATTCTACAATGTAGAAAATAGTAAAATAAAGAAAAAACCCTTGAATGAGTAGGTGTGTCCAAACTTTTGACTGGTACTGTATGTCTTTTACACACTCACCCTATGGGCTGTGCAGATGTATCAACATACAATCTGTGGACAGGAAGGATGATCCAGAAAGATAAAAAGAGCTGAGTTTTCTTCAGTTGAGTTTTGACTACACTGTCCTCACTGATTCCAATATTCCCCCCTGACAGGGTAGTTTAGTGGTTAGAGCGTTGGATTAGTAACTGAGAGTATTGCAAGTTCAAATCCCTGAGCTGACAAGGTACAAATTTGTCATTCTGCCTCTGAACAGGCAGTTAACCCACTGTTCCTAAGCTGTCATTGAAAATAAGAATGTGTTCTTAACTGACTTGCCTAGTTAAATAAAGGTTTAAAAAAATATATATATATATAAATCCCCTACTAACTTTCCCTTAACCAGTAGTGTATTTAACAGAAAAGAGATGTAAATATTTAATTATTGGGCTACATCAGAAGCATGCTCTTGCACAAATGACTGGCACAGGAATGACATACATACTTTCTGAACCTAAATGTATTATGAACAGGGCAGTTTTTACTTTTCAGATTTCAGAAACTTCATAGAAATGTTGTTCACAACTTATTTGTTCTTATATTATTCGTCATTTATTATCTATTAAGTTGAGTGTTAGCAGGTGTGGTATATTGTGAGTACACCCCTCGGTTTGTCAGGACATGGACTCAAGGAGGACACAGTTTTCTCAAGTTGGCTGGATGTCCTTTGGGTGGTGGACCATTCTTGATACACATGGGAAACTGTTGAGTGTGAAAAACCCAGCAGCGTTGCAGTTCTTTACACAAATCAGTGCACCTGGCACCTACTAACATACCCCATTCAAAGGCACTTCACACTTTTGTCTTGCCCATTCACCCTCTGAATGGCACAGATACACAATCCATGTCTCAATTGTCTCAAGGCTTGAAAATCCCTCTTTAACCTGTCTCCTCCCCTTCATCTACACTGATTTAAGTGGATTTAACAAGTGACATCAATATAGGATTATAACTTTCACCGAGTCTGTCCATGTCATGGAAAGAGCAGGTGTTCTTAATGTTTTGTATACTCAGTGTATATTACCTCAGACATTTAGGCCAAGGCAGCCAGCCCCTCTGTGGCTTTTAGCATTCTGTCCTGTTAGTAATGCATTAGCAGTCAGCATGCAGGGCTGAGCAGAGCTCCACAGAGCACAGATTATCATGAGGAAACACCTCGGAGCACGGCACCACTCCCCCTCCCTCCCAAGTGCCTGTCCCAGTCCATTTACAAAACAACCCCAAGGTGTGTGATGCAGGGGGGATAGACCCATTCTCCACTTGAGCGCAAACTCAGCCAGTCAGGAAAATAGACAGATTAATAATGGTCACTGACTGGCCATGCAGGCAGGAGTAGGAAAGTTGAGGGTTTAAACAGTTGTATAGTAATGTCGACAGGTGATGCTGTAGCCTCTGGGTTAGCGCTCCCCTAGTTTCAACCCAATCTCTCTGATTTACAGTCTCTTTTGTATGAGTCAATCAGTCAGCTTCTCCTATGTGACAAAACCAATTTCTGGAAAGCTGTGTCATGGCTGGTTGTAATTTAATAATGTAACACTGCTCACTTTAATAATGTTTACATACTGTTTTCACAATTTCGTATGTATACTGTACTCTAGTCAAGGCCATCCTATTTCACTATTGCTGTACATAAACAGTACTATTCTATCCTACGTATTTTTCAAATATACTACATATTCTATCCACATACCGCCCATAATGTCTATACATTCCACATATATATATATATATATATATATATATATATACACTATTTTTCAAAAGTTTGAAATGTCCTTGTTTTCCATGAAAACATACATGAAATGAGTTGCAAAATGAATAGGAAATATAGTCAAGATGTTGACAAGGTTATAAATAATTATTTTAAATTGAAATAATAATTGTGTCTTTCAAACGTTGGTTTCGTTAAAGAATCCTCCGTTTGTAGCAATTACAACCTTGCAGACCTTTGGCATTCTAGTTGACATTTTATGAGGTAATCTGAAGAGATTTCACCCCATGCTTTTTGAAGCACATCCCACAAGTTGGATTGGCTTGATGGGCACTTCTTACATACCATACGGTCAAGCTGCTCCCACAACAGCTCAATAGGGTTGAGATCCGGTGACTGTGCTGGCCACTTCATTATAGACAGAATACCAGCTGACTGCCTCTTCCCTAAATTTTTCTTGCATAGTTTGGAGCTGTGCTTTCGGTCATTGTCCTGTTGAAGAAGGAAATTGGCTCCAATTAAGCGCCCTCCACAGGGTATGGCATGGCGTTGCAAAATGGAGTGATAGCCTTCCTGTGGCAGAGGAACTGTATAGGCGGGAGAGGGTGTCAGGCTTCACATTCTTTGGACCCTGGGTGGTAAGAAATGGTGAAGGCAAGCCCACCGTAGTTAAGGGGCTTGGCTGTATGGAGATATTCCACAATTTTATCGTCGTTCCAAACCAAAAATGGCTGTTCTGCTCCTTCCAGCCAGTGACTCCAGTCTTCCAGCGCCATCTTGACCGCCAGAAGTTCTCGATTGCCTACGTCGTAGTTCCTTTCTGCAGGATTAAGACAATGGGACAGGAAGGCACAGGGATGGAGCTTTTGGTCCTGGGCAGATCGCTGGGACAGGATGGCCCCCACTCCAACATCAGAAGCATCAACCTCTACCACAAATTGACGAGACGGGTCTGGATGGAGGAGGATGGGGGCTGTGGTGAACTGATGCTTCAGGTCCACAAAGGCTCTGTCAACAGCTGGAGACCATGTGAATGGTACTTTGGGAGAGGTGAGTGCAGAGAGGGGAGCCGTCAGGATACTGTAGCCTCAAATGAAACAGCAGTAGAAGTTAGCCAAGGAAACATTGAGGCCAATCTACGACTGCTTTCACCTTTTCAGAATCCATTTGGACATTTCCATCCGCGATGACATAGCCCAGAAAGGAGATTGAAGAGCGGTGGAACTCACACTTCTCGGCTTTCACAAACAACTGCTTCTCCAGGAGGGAGATCCTTATATCATTAAGACCCAGGTAGTCAATGCAGGGATGCAGGGTCTTGTCCTTCTTCTCCACAAAGAAAAACCCTGTGCCTGCAGGAGATGCAGACGGACGGACGTTTTTGGAGCCAGGAAAAACCCAGAACAACAGGAACATGGGGTGAATCGATGAGGAGGAACTGTATGGTCTCACTGTGGTTTCCTGAAACCCGTATCTAAACGGGCACTGTGCTATTGGTGACTCTTCCAATTGAGGGGCCGTCCAGTGCCCTAGCATCCATGGGGACAGAGAGAGGTTGAGTGGGAATACCTCATTCAGAAACCATGGTACTGTCTATAAAACTTTCATCAGCCCCAGAGTCAATGAGCACCCAGAGAGACTTAGACTGGTCCCCCGACAGCAGAATAACAGAAAAAGTTATACGGGTGATGGGAATTAAGGGACTCCCCGTCTGGCTCACCAGAGTACTTGTACCCTTTAGAAAAGAGAAAAGTGTTTCTTAACAGGGCAAGTAGCTATATAATGTCCCACACCTCCATAGTACAGAGAACAGTTAGAACTCAGCCTACGTGAGCGTTCCCAACCGATAATCTAGCTCTTCCCAGTTGCATGGGCTCTGGAGTATCCAACTCATCCGTCGCAGATGATTTTCGGCTCTCCTCGGAAATACACACTTCGGGGATATCCGGATTCCTTAGGGAGTGCACCAGCATCAACAGATTAACGAGTGTTTCCGATGCCCGACCTCCTCTCACACCGGCATTCTCGTAGGCGCCCATCAATCCTAATAGAAAGGGCAATGAGGGAATCGAGGTCCAGTGGTATTTCCCGAACTGCGAGATCATCCTTTCTCCCCTCCAACCATTGATGGAGGAAGGTGTCAAACAGAGCCTCCGGATTCCAGGAACTCTCGGCGGCCAATGTACGAAAATCTACTGTGTAGTCTGCCATACCACGGGAGTTCTGACGTACCTGCAGTAGTTTTTGAGCCGCCTCTCTCCCAGGCACCGGAGAAACAGAGAACTTCCTCACCTCTGCCATAAATTCCTCCAGGCTATGTGAAGGAGTTGGTCCAAGTCTGCTGGATCTGTCAGGGCACAAGGCGAGACCCAAATGCAGACACAGGAGGCAGATAGTTGAGCTCCGATATTTATTATAGCAAAAGGGGTAGGCAAAAGGCAGGTCGGGTACAGGTGAGAGTTCATAAACCAGGTCAGAGTCCAAACGAGACAAGACGATAGGCAGGTTCGAGGTCAAGGGTAGGCAAAGTAGCCAGGCAGGGGGGCTCAGAGTAAGGACATGCAAGGGTCAAAACCAAGAGGGCGAGAAAAGAGAGACTGGGAAAAGCAGGAGCTGAGACACACAACACAGGTTGACTTAACTCTTCTGGGATAGGGGGCAGCATTTTCACTTTTGGATGAATAGCGTGCCCAGAGTGAACTGCCTTCTACTCTGTCCCAGATGCTAATATATGCATATTATTATGAGTATTGGATAGAAAACACTCTGAAGTTTCTAAAACGGTTTGAATGATGTCTGTGAGTATAACAAAACTCATATGGCAGGTGAAAACCTGAGATCCAACCAGGAAGTGGGAAATCTGAGGTTTGTAGTTTTTCAAAGTTTGGCCTACCGAATACATAGTGTATTGCACTTCCTACGGCTTTGACCGTCTTTAGAAACTTTAGAAACTTGTTTCAGGCTTCTGCTATAAAGGAGGGGCTCACGAGACCTGTTTGAGTCAGTGGTCTGGTAGAGTGTCTCAGGCTCGTAAAGCGCGCTCCCGACAGAGTTAGCTCTCGTTCCAGTGCTTTTCTTCAGACAAAGGAATTCTCCGGTTGGAACATTATTGATGTTTTATGTTAAAAACATCCTAAAGATTGATTCCATACATCGTTTGACTTGTTTCTACGACCTGTAATATAACTTTTATGAGTTTTTGTCTGGACCTAGTGCTCGCGCCTCATGAAGATGGATTACTGGACTGAACACGCTAACAACAAGTGGCTATTTGGACATGAATGATGGACTTTATGGAACTTTATGGAACAAATCAGTCATTTATTGTCGAACTGGGATTCCTGGGAATGCCTTCTGATGAAGATCATCAAAGGTAAGTGAATATTTATAGTGTTATTTCTAACTTCTGTTGACTCCAAAATGGAGGATATTTCTCTGGCTGGATTGGGCTCTGAGCGCCGTTCTCAGATTATGTTTTTTCCGTAAAGTTTTTTTGAAATCTGACACCACGGTTGCATTAAAACTTCTCTAGGATAGGGGGCAGCATTCGGGAATTTTGGATGAAAGCATGCCCAAATTCAACTGCCTGCTACTCATCCCCAGAATATAAGATATGCATATTAGTAGATTTGGATAGAAACACTCTGAAGTTTCTAAAACTGTTTGAATCATGTCTGTGAGTATAACATAACTTATTTAGCAGGCGAAACCCGAGGACAAACCATTCAGATTTTATTTTTTTGAGGTCACTATCTTTTCAATGAGTTTCATTGGGAATCCAGATTTCTAAGGGACCTTCTTGCAGTTCCTACCGCTTCCACTGAATGTCAATAGTCTTTAGAAATTGGTATTTATTGATATTTATGCTGCAGTAGTTTATGTGTCGGGGGGCTAGGGTCAGTTTGTTATATCTGGAGTACTTCTCCTGTCCTATTCAGTGTCCTGTGTGAATTTAAGTGTGCTCTCTCTAATTCTCTCTTTCTCTCTTTCTTTCTCTCTCTCGGAGGACATGAGCCCTAGGACCATGCCTCAGGACTACCTGGCATGATGACTCCTTGCTGTCCCCAGTCCACCTGGCCGTGCTGCTGCTCCAGTTTCAACTGACCTGAGCCCTAGGACCATGCCCCAGGACTACCTGAAATGATGACTCCTTGCTGTCCCCAGTCCACCTGGCCGTGCTGCTGCTCCAGTTTCAACTGTTCTGCCTTATTATTATTGGACCATGCTGGTCATTTATGAACATTTGAACATCTTGGCCATGTTCTGTTATAATCTCCACCCGGCACAGCCAGAAGAGGACTGGCCACCCCACATAGCCTGGTTCCTCTCTAGGTTTCTTCCTAGGTTTTGTCCTTTCTAGGGAGTTTATCCTAGCCACCGTGCTTCTACACCTACATTGCTTGCTGCTTGGGGTTTTAGGCTGGGTTTCTGTACAGCACTTTGAGATATCAGCTGATGTACGAAGGGCTATATAAATAAATTTGATTTGATTTGATTTGTTGAGGTTTTTCCTTTGTGTAATGAAGTACCACCATCCAGAACGACCACTGACTCATTCAGCTCCCTTTCCCCCCTCCTTTATAGCAGAAGCCCGAAACAAGTTTCTAAAGACGGTTGATATCTAGTGGAAGCCTTAGGAAGTGCAAATTGACCCCATAGACACTGTGTATTTGGTAGGCCAAGCTTTGAAAAACTACAAACCTCAGATTTTTCCACTTACTGGTTGGATTTTTCTCAGGTTTTCGCCTGCCATATGAGTTCTGTTATACTCATAGACATCATTCAAACAGTTTTAGAAACTTCAGAGTGTTTTCTATCCAATACTAATAATAATATGCATATATTAGCATCTGGGACTGAGTAGCAGTCAGTTCACTGGGCACGCTATTCATCCAAAAGGGAAAATGCTGCCCCCTATCCCAAACAGGTTTTAACAAACAATATGAACTGGCACAGAGAGACAAGAAACACAGGGATAAATACACCTGGGATAATAAGCGACACCTGGAGGGGGTGGAGACAAGCATAAGGACAGGTGAAACAGATCAGGGTGTGACAAATAGCTGAACAAGAGACTATTCAACCTTTTCTAAAGTATTGTCTAATAGCTGAGCTAGGTGTGAAAAAAACTCCTATCACAGTCCAGATTTGCCCTAACGACCAAGGGGTAGCTTTCTACTCAATGTAATAAAGTAATCACTTTTCAAATAAGTTACCTTACAAGTTATGGTGGCTGACAATTTGTTAGCTATGCTGTCCTTACGAACCACATAGCATATCATTACAGCAGTATGTACCGGTATGTTAGCTAGCTACCGAACATTAGTAGTTATACATCAAACTTGCCAGTATATTAACTATAGGCTATCTGACTACCAAATGTATATTGACTTGATTATTCCCGTCATTCTTAGCTAAATGGTATAGTCGTTGTGCTTTCTCAATGGACATTTGGGTGCTTTCGAAAATTCGCTCTGGCTATCTACACCGATTTCAGAGCACTCTCATCTGTACCAGAGCGCAGAATAACAAATGTATGAGCCCTCAACACCCGTTGAATATGGCCGGTGTCAGTAAACATCGGCAAAAAAAAACATAATTCAAAAGTTTCCAGCAGCACAGTTAGTCACCAACGCTCTGGTTAACACGAAAACTGCTCTGCTAGGGCAAGTAAAATGGTCTAATTTGTATCTGGAAATAGCTAGCAAGCCAGCCAACGTTAGCTTGGGTGCTTGACTGCAGTTGTAAGGCCAGAACGCACAAATCAACCCTACTCCTTGACCTGAACGTCAAGTGTGCACTCCGAGAGCAAAACAGTCTGAATTTACTAATTGACAATCTGACAACGCTCTGAATTTATGAGCGTCACGTTGTACGGCGCCATATTTCTGGTCCATCCTAACGGACACCCAGAGGGTTTTTCCTTTTTCATGGAATAGAAACACCATAATATTAATCTAATTAATTAAGCAAGTACCAGTCAAAAGTTTGAACACACCTACTCATTCCAGGATTTTTCTATATATTTTTTATTTTTTTCTACATTTTAGAATAGTAATGAAGACATCACAACTATGAAAGAACGAATATGGAATCAGTCAAGGACTGATGGTGGATTGAACCCCGGTCTCCGCGTGCCTGCAACATGGAAGACTATCAAATGCTTCTTAAAGATGCTCTCTTTTGGTCAAACTAGCAATAACTTGCATTAACAGAAAAAATGTCTGACAAATAGATACCATGCCACAGAATGCTACGGCAGCCCGCAAGGTGTGGTGCAGGATAACGCAACTTTTAAAGGAGGAACCACTGTAACAATATAGCCAGCTAGCTAGTTGAGCTGGGCCCAGTATTCCAAAAGTATTTTAAGGTTAAATTAATCTTAGAACTATAGAATCCTTTATGACACTTTTGGGAAAACAGGTCCTGGCCAATTGCATTCTGCTGTTATTGTTGATTTGCTGATGTGCTAAGCCATGCATGACATGATGCTAATCTTTGTCATGTTTGTCAGGTTGTCATGTGTAACTAGCTACCAAAAATAGTCACTGTGAGAATGATAAGGACACCTGCTAAGTTGGCTAACTAGCCATGATGAAATTATAGCTAAATATCTAGCTATCTACATTGGATTATATATTTTCAGGTCATTCATTGCATGTTCAACTAGCTGTCTAGCTAGATGAATACCATTTACATCTAATTTAGCCAGCTGGTAATTATGAAGTTAAATGCTTACTAAATCTAGCTAGTTATCTTGTAATGTCTGCATTGTCATTGTTTGGCTGGAAGCAGGTTGAGTGTGTAAAGGGTATTTTAGTACAGCTGTAGCAGTCAACGGGCAGGAACAAGATATAGGATATGAATTAATTCATGTTTTAACCTCTGTTTCTGGAATTTGTCTTTAAGCATAAAATAACCTGCTCTCCACCACCAATATAAGGAGATGATCAAGGTTCAACAAGCAGCACTTCAGGTATTTTGCCTTTGTATTTTATTAGCATATTGCTTAAATGCAATGTTTTAATATCTTGTCTAATTTTGTCTGCTTTCATTCGCTACAGCTTCAATTGTCTGGAACCTAGTGTTGTTGTGGCCAAGAAGCTTTCACTCAGATGGAACCAGGTTTCAGGTGCTGTGCAACACTGACGTCCTTCCTCCCAGAGATGTGCAAGCATCCCTTAGACTAGACACAACCCGGCAAACATATTTTTGAGAAGATCATGACTTTGCGATGAAACAGCCATGGGGAGTACATGTTCTGCCCCAAAGGGCAGGACAGAAATATGCTCACAAGCTAGATTCCTTTGTTCATATCGTAACATGACTGGAACCAAAGTCACACAAAGGATCTCATGATATAGAGCTCGCCAGCCTGTAGTCCTAAAACCCGGAAATGATTTACTTCTGGTTCGTTCAGCCATTCTAATGGGGAAAGAATAGGGTTTTGTTTTGGGATAAACAGGTGTGCATCTGTGGAGACTGATCGTCTTTAGTCCATCAGGGGCAGGGAGTCACACAAACATGCAAACACACACTATGCAAAATATGCAACCCATGCATTCGCCAGCAAGTTGTGTGAGTGTGAGAGACAGAGAGTGGGAAAGGCAGAGAGAGAAATGCACAGAGGGTGAGAGAGGGAGAGGGAGAGGCAACAAAAAGCCTCCCGAAATGTATGCATTTATGCATTAAGGTAAGGAAAAAAGGAAAGAAAATACATCAGTTAAGGGGAAGAGGGTGGATAAGATAGAAGGCAGGTGAGTCAAAGCATACAATAAAGTGTAAGGAGGCAGGCAGAATTATACAGCTCCAAGGCTGCAGGAGCAGAGGGGCCTGACAGCTCCACTCTTTCCTCTGGCAGGTCAGTTTGGAGCGGAGGCCGCTGCATTGAAACCTGGGGGGGGCGAACGGGGCTCTCAACGCACACACAGAATTGACTATTTGGCAGGAGACAGGTTGAGCTTAAGAGGCATTTGACCCTGAGAGCACACCCCAGTCACTTTCATTATTCAGAGGAGTCAGGCAGGGGCGGACTGACTGTCGGGAAGTGCGGGACTATCCCCAGTAGGACGGTCTGATCGGACCTGCGTGGGCCACGCTCCTCAACAGTTTTTCTCTCTCTCTCACACACACACACAACGGCCACTCTCTTGGATGGATTGATCCAATATTGCAATATTTAAGGGGAGAGGAGGAGTGACCCCTCCCTATTTGAACTTGTTCAGCATTTTTGCAGAAATTGATTGGTCAATAGCCTAAGCCATGGCTTTTTTGTATTCTTTCCTTCTTACGTGTCTTTCCCATGTTTTCCAAAAACTTTTCTGAGTAGCCTCGTGGTGTCATAATGGAGAGAAAAAAAGGTGGTGGGAAGAACCTGTTGGGGCTAGGGGGCAGCATTTTCACTTTTGGATGAAAGGCGTGCCCAGAGTAAACTGCCTCCTACTCTTTCCCAGATGGGAATATATGCATAGTATTATTACTGGTGGATGGAAAACACTCTGAAGTTTCTAAAACGGTTTGAATTATGTCTGTGAGTATAACAGAACTCATATGGCAGACAAAAACCTGAGAAGAAATCCAAACAGGAAGTGAGAACTCAATTTAGAAAACAGTGCCATTTGAAGTCCAGCTTAGATATGGATGTTTATGCACTTCTTAGGGCTTCCACAAGATGTCACCGTCTTTAGATTCTGGTTGTATGATTCTACTATAAAGGCAGGGCTCATAATAGCTCTTTGAGTGGGTGGTCTGGCAGAAAGCCTCGGTCTCATTGCGCGCGGTCACGAGAGAGTGTTCTTCATTCCAATGGGTTTCTTCAGACAATGAAATTCTCTGGTTGGTTGCTGATTAATGTTTAAAACATCCTAAATATGGTTGTATACATCATTTGACTTGTTTCTACGACCTGTAACGGAACTTTTTGAGTTTTTGTCTGGAGGAATTGCTCGTGCTTTTTGAGGATTGAATTAATTTTTTTATTTTTTTATTTCACCTTTATTTAACCAGGTAGGCTAGTTGAGAACAAGTTCTCATTTGCAACTGCGACCTGGCCAAGATAAAGCATAGCAGTATGAGCAGACAACACAGAGTTACACATGGAGTAAACAATTAACAAGTCAATAACACAGTAGAAAACAAAGGGGGAGTCTATATACAATGTGTGCAAAAGGCATGAGGTAGGCGAATAATTACAATTTTGCAGATTAACACTGGAGTGATAAATGATCAGATGGTCATGTACAGGTAGAGATATTGGTGTGCAAAAGAGCAGAAAAGTAAATAAATAAAAACAGTATGGGGATGAGGTAGGTGAAAATGGGTGGGCTATATACCAATAGACTATGTACAGCTGCAGCGATCGGTTAGCTGCTCAGATAGCTGATGTTTGAAGTTGGTGAGGGAGATAAAAGTCTCCAACTTCAGCGATTTTTGCAATTCGTTCCAGTCACAGGCAGCAGAGTACTGGAACGAAAGGCGGCCAAATGAGGTGTTGGCTTTAGGGATGATCAGTGAGATACACCTGCTGGAGCGCGTGCTACGGATGGGTGTTGCCATCGTGACCAGTGAGCTGAGATAAGGCGGAGCTTTACCTAGCATGGACTTGTAGATGACCTGGAGCCAGTGGGTCTGGCGACGAATATGTAGCGAGGGCCAGCCGACTAGAGCATACAAGTCGCAGTGGTGGGTGGTATAAGGTGCTTTAGTGACAAAACGGATGGCACTGTGATAGACTGCATCCAGTTTGCTGAGTAGAGTGTTGGAAGCCATTTTGTAGATGACATCGCCGAAGTCGAGGATCGGTAGGATAGTCAGTTTTACTAGGGTAAGCTTGGCGGCGTGAGTGAAGGAGGCTTTGTTGCGGAATAGAAAGCCGACTCTTGATTTGATTTTCGATTGGAGATGTTTGATATGAGTCTGGAAGGAGAGTTTGCAGTCTAGCCAGACACCTAGGTACTTATAGATGTCCACATATTCTAGGTCGGAACCATCCAGGGTGGTGATGCTAGGCGGGCATGCGGGTGCAGGCAGCGATCGGTTGAAAAGCATGCATTTGGTTTTACTAGCGTTGAAGAGCAGTCGGAGGCCACGGAAGGAGTGTTGTATGGCATTGAAGCTTGTTTGGAGGTTAGATAGCACAGTGTCCAATGACGGGCCGAAAGTATATAGAATGGTGTCGTCTGCGGGCTGAACAAGCTAACAACAAGTGGCTAAATGGTGGGCTTTATGGAACTTTATGGAACAAATCAGTCATTTATTGTCGAACTGGGATTCCTGGAACTGCCTTCTGATGAAGATATTCAAAGGTAAGTGAATATTTATAGTGTTTTTTGTACTGTAGCTTCTGTTGACGCCAAAATGGCGGCTATTTCTTTGGGTTCTGAGCGCCGTTCTCAGATTATTATTTTTCCGTAAAGTTTAAAAAAAAATCTGACACAGCGGTTGCATAGAGGATACGTTTCTCTTTAATTCTGTGAATAACACTTGCATCTTTTATCAATGTTTATTGTGAGTATTTCTGCAAAATCACTGGATGTTTTGGAATCAAAACATTACTGTACGTAACACGGCAATGTAAACTGAGATTTTTTATATATATATATATATATATATATATATATATATATATATATATATATATATATATATATATATATATATATATATATATATATATATATATATATGCACATTATCGAACAAAACACACAATACATGTACAACATGATGTCCTATGAGTGTCATCTGATGGAGATAATCAAAGGTTAGTAATTCATTTTATCTATATTTATGCTTTTGTGACTGTGAAAAATCGCTGTGTGTGTTTTTGAATTTGGTGGTCATCTAACATAAATATATGTTGTGTTTTCGCTGTAAAATATTTGAAAAAACGGACACAATGGGTAGATTAACAAGATGTTTATCTTTCATTTGCTGTATTGGACTTGTTAATGTGTGAAAGTTAAATATTTCTAAATCTTTTTTTTTCTTCAGCTGAATGGGAGGGGGTGTTCCCTTTAGGGAACTACTTGTGCCCCCTAGCCCCAACAGTTATTAAGCGAGAAATAGCAACAGTCTCTCGAGACAGATGCTTCCAAGTACAACAAGATAACAGACATGTTCCGTGAGCTGCTGCCAATAGGGATAGCGAGGGAGGTGCTTCTTGTTCCCAAATCAGTCAGCCCGAAGATGACGTGCCTGTGGCAGCTCGAGTACCTACAACAATGCCAGGGAGAACAGGTGCAACAGGCAGCAGCATACACAGATACAATAAATCACATTGAAATATTCTTCATTATACTTTACATGAATTTAATAAGCTTGCATCATGTTCTCAGGAGCATTTAAAACTATCTTTCAGTTCTTACTGTATGAGTGAGATAGGCTTGCTATTTGAATCATTTGGAAAGAAGTAAGCCTAGCCCTAACAAATCTTGTAGTCACATCTTTGAAGAATTCTCACCTATTTTGGCCCCACGTTTGTAATTTTATGGTTAAACAACTTTAGCTTTAGGAACTTAGCGAATAATTACTCAACTTTGATGATAGAGCCACTGTTGGAACTCTACAAGCTGAGTTAACAAACCTAGAACCACACTGGGACAGACTAAATATGACATCTCTGGGTGGATACAGATCTAGTGACATACCTGAAGAGAGTGAAGAAGATGGAACCGGTGGACCCTGTGAGAAAGAGCTGTAGGTGGTGAACATAAGTTGTAGTGTATGCAAAAACGGTGCTATCTGTTGTTATCTAATTCTATCTAGATACAACCTATTGACAGATGCCTACAGTGTCATTGGTTTGGCCTACAAATTTCTCCTCACTCAAGTGGCATGTGAAAATAGTTTCTCTACTCTGAAGTTAGTAAAGAACAGACTGAGAAGCATTATGTCCCAGGGGTGCATATCTGGAGATGTGCAGGCGAAAGCCTGAGAAAAATCCAATCAGGAAGTGACTCTTATTTAGAAACCTCTGCGTTTCTATGCGTCCCTATTGAGCAGTGAAAGGGATATCAACCAGATTCCCTTTTCTATGGCATCCCTAATGTGTCTACGACATAGTTTCAGGCTTTTATTTTGAAAAATGAGCGTGAGCGACAACATTGCGTCAGTGGTCAGCTGGTGGCTCTCAGAGTGATTTGTGCGTGATAGACAAATGCGGTTTCTCTCGCTCCTACTAAGAAGCCAACTGACCCGATTGATATATTATCAAATAGATATTTGAAAAACACCTTGAGGATTGATTATAAAAAACTTTGCCATGTTTCTGTCGATATTATGGATCTAATTTGGAATATTCTTCGGCGTTGTCGTGACCGCAGTTTCCGGTGGATTTCTCAACAAAACGGGAAGAACAAACGGAGGTATTTCGGCTATAAAAATAATCTTTATGGAACAAAATGAACATTTGCTGTCTAACTGGGAGTCTCGTCACTGAAAACATCCGAAGATCCTCAAAGGTAAACTATTAATTTGATTGCTTTTCTGATTTTCGTGACCAAGCTTCCTGCCCCTAGCTGGACAAAATGCTATGCTAGGCCATGGATAAACTTACACAAATGCTTGTCTTGCTTTGGCTGTAAAGCATAATTTCTAAATGAGATGACAGGGTTAAACCTCTTGGAACTACCCATCCCAAATTGTCATCAACTGACACTAATTAGCATAACACAACGGACAAAAAATATTACTAGAAAATATTCATATTCATGAAATCACAAGTGAAATATAGTGAAACACAGCTTAGTCATTTGTTAACTTCTCATGACTCTCAAACCCGCATGCGGGAGCGTAACGTAGCCTCAAACTAATTAGCATAACGCAGAGGACATACATCTTCCTAGAAAATCTTCCTATTCATGAAAATCACAAATGAAATGTATTGAGACACAGCTTAGCCTTTTGTTAATCACACTGTCAGATTTTCAAAATATGCTTTACAGCCAACGCTAGACAAGCGTTTGTGTCATGGCATAATGCTATGGCTAGGCTCTGCTACCAGCAGGCAACATTTTCACGAAAATAAGAAAAGCAATCAAATTAAATAATTTACCTTTGAAGAACTTGTTTTCACTCAGGAGACTCCCAGTTAGATAGCAAATGTTCATTTTTTCCCAAAATATTACTGGCGGGAGGACGGCAGAAAAAGAGCGCTGACCAGCACCGCAGTGAGGCCCCTGTGTTCGCACCGGGGGACCGGGTCTGGCTCTCGACCCGAAACCTGCCCCTCCGCCTGCCCTGCCGGAAGCTGGGGCTGCAGTGTGTGGGGCCATTTAAAGTCCTGAGGAGAATAAACGAGGTGTGTTACAGGTTACAACTTCCTACGTATTATCGTATTAACCCCTCGTTTCATGTGTCTCTCCTCAGGCCGGTGGTGGCTGGTGAGGTGCCTGAGGTCCATCCGCACCCTCTGGACATTGAGGTGTCCCCGGCGTACACAGTACGTGGCATTCTGAACTCGAGACGCCGGGTGAGGGGCCTACAGTACCTCGTGGACTGGGAGGGGTACGGTCCGGAGGAGAGGTGCTGGGTACCGGTGGGGGACATTTTGGACCCTTCACTCCTGAGAGACTTCCACCGCCTCCACCTGGATCGCCCGGCACCTCGCCCTTCAGGTCGCCCTCGAGGCCGGTGGCGGCGCGCTGCGCGAGCCGTGCATCGGGGGGGGGGGGGGGGGGGGGGGGTACTGTCACAACTTCCGCCGAAGTTGGCTCCCCTGCCTGTTCGGGCGGTGCTCGGTGGTCGTCGTCACCGGCCTACTAGGCGCCACCGGTCCCTTTTTCGTTTTCTGTTTGTTTTGTCTTATTAGCTGCACCTGTGTCTATTTGTGTTTGCCTGATGGGCTTCCTTATTTAAAGCTAGTTTAGCTGCCCTTGTTTTGTGCGGGATTATTCTTGTGTTACGTGTTAGTGTTATTATATGTGTTCGTGCTCTAGACCTGGTACCCTGTGTTTTGGGTTGGTCCATATTTTTCTCGCCCTGTGTTTTGGGCATTGCTTTTGGTGCCATATTAAAGTGCACTTCTTCCTGTGGAACTCTCTGCTCTCTGCGCCTGATTTTTCCCTCACACACCTAGTCCCCCGTGACAGCAGAGTGTGCGTTTCACTAGCCAATCTGTTGAAGTTTTTTTGCAAAGGCGATGCTGTGGATACTGTCTCTGGCTTCCTGTAGATTAATCCATGTAGATTCTGTGCCACAAAATGAGTGACAGAACTTTACAAAACCTGGCCAGATAATTTCAAGTCATCAGTCTCAAGTCAAGTCGAGTCCCGAGGCTCCAAGTTCAAGTCTCAAGTTATTTTATTTTCTAAGTCATGTTATTTCTTATTGTTGTTGAACGATGTATACCATGTGTATCCCATACATGACTAATAAAACTTGAAACTGAAAATTGGAATTGAAACTGAAATGTGCTAGCAGGTAATTGCATATTTGCTGTGGATAAAGACACGCACACACTCTCTCTCTCTTCCTCTCTAAGCACATACAATCACAATCACACACAGACACAGAAACACACAGAGACAAGGATTTATGAGGCACACATACAGGAATTGTCATGTCATTGTTGTATTTGCTTAGTTGGAAATCATGGAGGAAATTGTGGAGGGTTTTATGGAATTCTGAACACCTTCCGTCCCCTTATTTTGTGTGTGTGGTACTTTCTATTCTTAGGCAATTCCATTTCACCAACCTTTATTGTTATTCATGCCCAATGTGTCACTCGACATTTCAGTTCAATTTCAGTTCAAATAGTACTTGAAAACATATTGATATATTCCTCCTCCTAACATTGTAATACAACATCAGTCCTTCCAAACACGTCCAGTATCTGCACCACCAATATTCCCTCCAGTGAGAAACCTCGCCTGACCTTACCTGTTAGGCTGTTCCTTTCCCATCCAAACAAACCCAGTGACCCCATCCTTGCCTAGCAGATAGATATCCACATTCCCAGCTGATGCACGCACACACACATATTAAAGTTTCAGAGCCTATGAGTTAATGTTTAATTCTGGAAGTGTGAGGCAGGGGCGGCAATATGTTCCTTGTCACCCCTCTGGGTGAGTTGGTAGGCGTGCTGCTCAGTGTAGCTTGACTTAAGCCTGCTCAACCGCCTCAGGGAAGGGGAGGCGAGGGGGATAAGGAGAGGAGGGAGGCAGAACTGTCTCACAGAGGAATTCTTCCGGTTTAGGATTCCTGGAGCAATGCTTAGTAATATCCCAAGGAAATGGTTCCCAAATGTCTCCTTGTCTACTTTTCTATTAGTGTTCCGATAGGTTTAGAAAAAGGAACAAGGAACATTTTTTAAATGTTCAAGTCAAAAACAGAGGGAGGTCCTCCTGTTGAAAATATAGTATTCCTTAGGACTGTATATCAGGAGGATGTTACAGTCTCTCAGCTGAGATTTCTATTATTCCCTGGTGGACTGAATATGTACTCAGAGAGTCTGATTGAGGTTGACATATATACAGCACATAAATTATTTCTAGGGTTGCAAAAACAATGTATATTACTGTAAAATGTATGTTTACTAGTAAAATACTGTGAGGACAGACACTGGGAGATGAGAAGCAAGTACAGGGAGTGAATATTTAATGGATAGAAAGACATGAAACAAAACAGTCTGGAAAAGGGGAACATAATGACATTAATGCTGACACAGGGATCAAACTGAGGAACAGACCAATATAGAGCAGGCAATCAATAAAGTGATGGAGTCCAGGTGAGTCCAATGAAGCGCTGAGGCGCGTAACGATGGTGACAGGTGTGCGTAATGATGGGCAGCCTGTTGCCCTCGAGCACCAGAGAGTGGGAGCGGGAGCAAGCATGAGATTTATCAAAATGTTTGTAACGTTCACAGAATATATGGAATATTATCAGATGACATCTAGTCGCTTTTTTGGGTACTTCGGATTATCACAGGCATTTATAACTATCTCTGGCCTTCTTTGTGGCCTTATGACATGTAATATACAGTATCAGTCAACAGTTTACTAATAACACTCCGACCTCAAGGCACTACACAGGGTAGTGTGAACGGCCAAGTACATAACTGGTGCCAAGCTTCCTGCCATCCAGGACCTCTATACCAGGTGGTGTCAGAGGAAGGCCCTACAAATTGTCAAAGACTACAGCCACCCTAGTCATACTGTTCTCTCTGCTACCTCACGGTAAGTGGTACCAGAGCGCCAAGTCTAGGTCCAAGAGGCTTCTAAACAGCGTCTACCCCCAAGCCATAAGACTCCTGAACATCTAATCAAATGGCTACCAGACTATTTGCATTGCCCCCCTCACCATATTTTATACCACTGCTACTCTCTGTTGTTATCATCTATGCATAGTCACTTAAAAAACTCTACCTACATGTACATATTACCTCAACTAACTGGTGCCCCCACACAATGACTCGGTACTGGTACGATATAGTCTCGCTATTGTTCTTTTACCGCTGCTCATTAATTATTTGTTACTTTTATTTTTTTATTCTTATACTTATTTTTTAAAACTGCATTGTTTGTTAGGGGCTCAAAAGTAAGCATTTCACTGTAAGGTGAAAGGTGACCTGTTCTATTATGCGAATGTGTCTAATACAATTTGATTTGAATTGATAGTAACTAAAAAAGTGTTAAACAAATCAATATATATTTAGATTTTAGATCCTTCAAAGTAGCCACCCTTTGTTTGCCTTGATGACAGCTTTGCACACTCCTGGCATTCTCTCAACCAGCATCACCTGGAATGTTTTTCCAACAATCTTGAAGGAGTTGCCACTGTTTTCCTTCACTCTGCGTTCCAACTCATCCCAAACAATCTCAAATGGGTTGAGGTCCAGCGATTGTGGAGGTCGGGTCATCTGATGGAGCACTCTATCACTCTCCTTCTTGGTCAAATAGCCCTTACACAGCGTGGAGGTGTGTTGGGTCATTGTCCTGTTGAAAAACAAATGATAGTCCCACTAAGTGCAAACCAGATGGGATGGCATATTGCTGCAGAATGCTGTGGTAGCCATGCTGGTCTAGTGTGCCTTGAATTCTAAATAAATCACAGACAGTATCACCAGCAAGCACCTGCACAACATCACATCTCCTCCTCCATGCTTCACGGTGGGAACCACACATGTGGAGATCATCCGTTCACTTACTCTGCGTCTCACAAAGACACGGCGGTTGGCACCAAAAATCTCAAATTTGGACTCATCAGACCAAAGGACAGATTTACATCTGTCTAATGTCCATTGCTCATATTTCTTGGATCAAGCAAGTCTTCTTATTGGTGATCTTTAGTAGTGATTTCTTTGCAGCAATTCGACCATGAAGGCCTGACTCCGTGCAGTCTCCTCTGAATAGTTGTTGTTGAGATGTGTCTGTTACTTGAACTCTGTGAAGCGTGTTTTTGGGCTGCAATTTCTGAGGCTGGTAACACTAATGAACTAATCCTCTGCAGGAGAGGTAACTCTGGGTCTTCCTTTCCTGTGGCGGTCCTCATGAGAGCCAGTTACATCATAGCGCTTGATGGTTTTTGCGACTGCACTTGAAGAAACTTTCAAATTTCTTGAAATGTTCCGGATTGACTGACCGTCATGTCTTAAAGTAATGACTGTAGTTTTCCTTTGCTTATTTGAGCTGTTCTTGCCATAATATGGACTTGGTCTTTTACCAAATAGGGCTATCTTCTGTATACTACCCCTACCTTGTCACAACACAACTGAATGTCTCAAACTCATTAACTAAAGAAGGAAAGAAATTCCACAAATTAACTTTTAACAAGGCACACATGTTAATTGAAATGCATTCCAGGTACCTCATACCTCATGAAGCTGGTTGAGAGAATGCCAAGAGTGTGCAAAGCTGTCATCAAGGCAAAGGGTGGCTACTTTGAAGAATCTCAAATAAAACATTATTTTGATGTATTTTAAACTTTTTTGGTTACTACATGATTCCATGTGTGTTATTTCATAGGTTTGATGTCTTCACTATTATTCTACAATGTAGAGAATAGTAAAAATACATAAAACGGTGTGTCCGAACTTTTGACTGGTACTGTATATACAGTGCCTTGCGAAAGTATTCGGCCCCTTTGAACTTTGCGACCTTTTGCCACATTTCAGGCTTCAAACATAAAGATATAAAACTGTATTTTTTTGTGAAGAATCAACAACAAGTGGGACACAATCATGAAGTGGAACGACATTCATTGGATATTTCAAACTTTTTTAACAAATCAAAAACTGAAAAATTGGACGTGCAAAATTATTCAGCCACTTTAATTTCAGTGCAGCAAACTCTCTCCGGAAGTTCAGTGAGGATCTCTGAATGATCCAATGTTGACCTAAATGACTAATGATGATAAATGCAATCCACCTGTGTGTAATCAAGTCTCCGTATAAATGCACCTGCACTGTGATAGTCTCAGAGGTCCGTTAAAAGCGCAGAGAGCATCATGAAGAACAAGGAACACACCAGGCAGGTCCGAGATACTGTTGTGAAGAAGTTTAAAGCCGGATTTGGATACAAAAAGATTTCCCAAGCTTTAAACATCCCAAGGAGCACTGCGCAAGCGATAATATTGAAATGGAAGGAGTATCAGACCACTGCAAATCTACCAAGACCTGGCCGTCCCTCTAAACTTTCAGCTCATACAGGGAGAAGACTGATCAGAGATGCAGCCAAGAGGCCCATAATCACTCTGGATGAACTGCAGAGATCTACAGCTGAGGTGGGAGACTCTGTCCATAGGACAACAATCAGTCGTATATTGCACAAATCTGGCCTTTATGGAAGAGTGGCAAGAAGAAAGCCATTTCTTAAAGATATCCATAAATAGTGTCATTTAAAGTTTGCCACAAGCCACCTGGGAGACACACCAAACATGTGGAAGAAGGTGCTCTGGTCAGATGAAACCAAAATTGAACTTTTTGGCAACAATGCAAAACGTTATGTTTGGCGTAAAAGCAACACAGCTGAACACACCATCCCCACTGTCAAACATGGTGGTGGCAGCATCATGGTTTGGGCCTGCTTTTCTTCAGCAGGGACAGGGAAGATGGTTAAAATTGATGGGAAGATGGATGGAGCCAAATACAGGACCATTCTGGAAGAAAACCTGATGGAGTCTGCAAAAGACCTGAGACTGGGACGGAGATTTGTCTTTCAACAAGACAATGATCCAAAACATAAAGCAAAATCTACAATGGAATGGTTCAAAAATAAACATATCCAGGTGTTAGAATGGACGAGTCAAAGTCCAGACCTGAATCCAATCGAGAATCTGTGGAAAGAACTGAAAACTGCTGTTCACAAATGCTCTCCATCCAACCTCACTGAGCTCGAGCTGTTTTTGCAAGGAGGAATGGGAAAAAATGTCAGTCTCTCGATGTGCAAAACTGATAGAGACATACCCCAAGCGACTTACAGCTGTAATCGCAGCAAAAGGTGGCGCTACAAAGTATTAACTTAAGGGGGCTGAATAATTTTGCACGCCCAATTTTTCAGTTTTTGATTTGTTAAAAATGTTTGAAATATCCAATAAATGTCATTCCACTTCATGATTGTGTCCCACTTGTTGTTGATTCTTCTCAAAAAAATACAGTTTTATATCTTTATGTTTGAAGCCTGAAATGTGGCAAAAGGTCGCAAAGTTCAAGGGGGCCGAATACTTTCGCAAGGCACTGTATATTTTTTTAATAATATTATTTAAAAATAAAAATAGAATGATAAAGCAGTAAAACATTATCCTAATATAAACCATCAATTTAGGAAATATCATTGGTGTTTAATATGAGGGTTTCAGCATGAAATATCTTATTTTTTTACCCTATGTTGGACAAATATGGATGTGGGCTGCAACGGATTAGCAAAGACTGAAAGGTATTGCTTTTGAGAAGTGAAACACTACTGCTGTTCACTTTTCAGATCGAATTAAGATTTCTTGAATGTAGTAAATACAATCAAATGTCTGGTTCATCCCTGATCTTTGAGAGTCTATGATTATGACCATGCCAAGTGGAACAATAGAGTGGCTTCCACTTGCCTTGTGGAAAATATGGATCAGCTCCAGATTAAATAGATGAGTGGCTTAAATCTGGTCTTTCTACTCCACTCTCTTTATGACAGAGACCCCCCCCCACCTCTAACACACCTTTGTTTTTATCCTAGGTGTTCATTGTACACAGGCCCTGTCTGGCCCCCACCTGCTTCTCCCTTCTGTTTACCTGGAACAGACCCCCCTCTAAACACACTGTTATTCACCTAGAGGGGTCTTTGTGTGAAATATACCTCTCAGTACCTGAAATAGCATTTTTACATTGGTAGTCTATATTGTTTTTCTGTTGTGTTAGTCAGTTTTCCTCAGCCAATTCTGGCTTCCAAACAAAAAAATACATTGGAGTCAAATCCATTGTCTCTGAAGTTGAACCAAAGCTTTTGATGACATCCTGTCTTTTAATCCATGACATGGTTTAAATTTGTCCCATTAGATTTCTTCCCCAGCCTTAAATCGGTTTTGATTTGACCTTACGTCAGCATTTACGGTGTCACAGTAAAATCCTATGCCAAGCACCTCCGATAGACAGCAGTTTTAGATGAAGAATAGTTTTGTTAGGGTATGTGCTTGGCAAGTTATATTGTATGCTTTAAGAGGATTATATAGACGAAGTGCTCTATCCATCTGCATGGTAAACCCGTTGGTAAACATTAAGGCTACTGTGCTAAATATAGCATCTAAAGACCGCTAGCTTGCTGCTTTGTCCCACTTCTGAATTATGAAATTAAGGATACAATCTGTGAGAAAAAAGTTTTTTTTTTCTTTACTTCCAGTGTGAACAATGGCAGTGACGATGCAATTTACAGACATGGCTGTCAGATTAGCAGCGGCTCCAGCTGCAGTGGGGGGGACGAGGTGTAAAGAATACACTGTTCCTCACTGCCATTTGTCACGAGTTGCGAGCTGCAGTCTGGAGGCCAAGGCAACGGTTTATATCTCTCTCTCTCTCTTTCTCTCTCTCTCTCTCTCTCTCTCTCTCTCTCTCTCTCTCTCTATTTGTCTCTCTCTCTAACCCGTTCTCTGTCTCTCTCTTTTTCTTTCTCTCTCCGCACTAATAAAGAAGCAGACATCCATCCCTCAGCCCTGGGCCCTTCTCCTCCGACTTCACTCCTCCTCCTCCTCATTCCCCCATCTCTAGCTTTCAGTTCAATTAATCCAGGGTGTTGTCGTAATGACCCTGGGAGAAGTTACTGCAGATGAGTGAAATTACACTTCACACAGCTCTCCCAATTAGAGTAGCTGAGGACCCCCAGACCTCCCTCTTCCTCTCCATCTCTCCCTTTCCCTCTCCCTCTGTCTATCCCTCCCTCCGTCCTCTCAGGCTGGCTGTCACACATCTCTGCAGGTCAGGAGGCATATGATTTAATTAGGTTCCCTGTTGCCATCGTGCTTATTGCTGTTGTCAGGGTCTGTTGTTGTTATTTTAACTGGAGCTGTAAATTAATAGCGGGGTGAACAATTACACACAATCTCACACAGACACATGCCACACACACTCATACAGACCCATGCACGCCACACACACACTCACACAGACACACATAAGCCGCTCAAACACAGACACACACACATATTAATCATTGTTGCCTCAACAACAAACAGTAATGGTGTGAGGAATTGCTGAAACATTTGACTGAGATGTTTTTCATTTTCCTGAAATAAAGACCACTCCTACTGATGCACTACATGTTGCTAGGCAAATTAGACTGTGTGAGAGTAACAGCCGTGGACAGAGACATACAAAGGCCTCAGCTGTCCGTTCAGTACCACCAGAGGTCTGGACGGGTCAGGACCCTGGACAACGCTGTAGCAGCAGCCAAAGCAATCACAGCTGGATCTAGACTCCTTACCCACCAGCTGTAGACAGAGACAGAAGACCATGTAAATACCCTGGGGGCAGGAGAAAGTCACATCTCCATAGCAGCAGAGACAAGTTTGGAGAGGCACCAGTGGATATTGAATATTACTCAAAGGATGGTTGCTACATAAACTAGCTGTTGTGATTCAGACCTTGGGTTGATGGTGATCTTAATGTGTAAACTGTAATGGTATTAAGAGGAGTGAATGCTACTGTAAAGTGTATGTATTTTCAGTGCAAGGACAGGACCTAGGACTGGGGCAGAGGGTGAAGGAGTTGTCTATGTCACACACAGTTAAGCCTCAGCAGACACCTCTTCTCCCCAAAATCATTTGCTGCCAAATTTCAACAGGTGAAAAGGAAATTAATTAAGTATTTTATTGTATTTCAGTTTTCTGCTGGACTCCTTTGGAAGTGAATAAAACTGTCAAAATACATTCCAGCCCACAACCAGAATAATTTATTCCCCTTTAAAGTGGCTGGTGATTTTCCATGTGCTCTGTCTGTGTTTTTTATACAGGAATATGGCCTGATACTGGGCCTGATATGGAGACGTCTGTGAAGCAGTCATTTGTGTCGATGTAATAACGGAGCAACTGAGTTATGGGTCTTGGTAAAGAAGGATGGCATCTCCCATTACACACGCTCCCAACTATCTGGGCCAAGTTCTACTAGGTAACCCTGAAGGAGTCACTGCGGTCAGTGTATGTGACTTTGCGTGTGTGCATGTGAGCATACGTGCATGTTAATATGTTATTTTGATTGATAAAGTTCACACACACACACATGCACGCAGACATGTACAAACGCACACACACACACACACCATTCTGAGGCATGGATGAGCTTTTAAATAATGGTTTGGAGAGAATGTGATTAAGTTTCATATTGAAGTGCACGTGGCCAAATAAAACATTGTTAGACAGCTTGAATTACTCTCCAATAAGGTGAGAATTGATCCATGCCTCTTATTAACCTCCTGCTCTGAGAGAACGAATCCAGGAGTATTTATACTACAGCTTCATTTATATACTGTATTTATAGACTTTTTTGGTAATCTAATGGAGGAAACCAAGTGGTATGTTTTTCACAGTGCTCTGTCTGTGCTGCTAAAATTAGCAAAGTTGGTTGCAATGCACTACTTCTATTGTGAGTTTTGTTAAATATCTGTTGTCATTCTATAGTTAATTCTTCCCATGTCAACCACCCAGTGGAGTAATTACAAAGCTTGACGTTTCTGGAGTGTTAGCCTATTTATTGTGATAAAGTCAATGCCACTTAATAGGGACATTTAAAGGATTTAGAGACAGACAATCAATATGATACCTGATTCCACTTTTGTTTTGTTTTAATTAAGTACAGGTTGTAATTTGTGTTACGGAAATAATTCTAGAACTTTCATGTGTGTTCAGGCTATCAACGGCAAGTGGGAGTAGGTATTCTAGACACAAATTTAATAGCCATGGATGTCACAGAGTATATTTAAGCAAAAAGGCACGAGGGGGTCCCTTATATGGTCAATATCCCACTGCTAAGGGCTGTTCTTATGCACAATGCAACGCGGAGTGCCTGGATACAGCCGTTAGCCGTGGTATATTGGCCATATACCACAAATCCCTGAGGTGCCTTATTGCTATAATCTTTTTATTTAACTAGGAAGTCAGTTAAGAACAAATTCTTATGTACAATGACAGCCTACCCCGGCCAAACCCAGACGACGCTGGGACAATTATGCGCCGTCCTATGGGACTCCCAATCACGGCTGGTTGTGATACACCCTGGAATCGAACCAGGGTCTGTAGTTATGCCTCTAGCACTGAGAAGCAGTGCCTTAGACCGTAATTAGAACAGTAAAAATTTATTTTTGGTCATACCCGTGATATACCACGGCTTTCAACCAATTAAATCAAATCAAATCAAATTTATTTATATAGCCCTTCGTACATCAGCTGATATCTCAAAGTGCTGTACAGAAACCCAGCCTAAAACCCCAAACAGCAAGCAATGCAGGTCTAGAAGCACGGTGGCTAGGAAAAACTCCCTAGAAAGGCCAAAACCTAGGAAGAAACCTAGAGAGGAACCAGGCTATGTGGGGTGGCCAGTCCTCTTCTGGCTGTGCCGGGTGGAGATTATAACAGAACATGGCCAAGATGTTCAAATGTTCATAAATGACCAGCATGGTCCAATAATAATAAGGCAGAACAGTTGAAACTGGAGCAGCAGCACGGCCAGGTGGACTGGGGACAGCAAGGAGTCATCATTTCAGGTAGTCCTGGGGCATGGTCCTAGGGCTCAGGTCCTCCGAGAGAGAGAAAGAAAGAGAGAAGGAGAGAATTAGAGAACGCACACTTAGATTCACACAGGACACCGATTAGGACAGGAGAAGTACTCCAGATATAACAAACTGACCCTAGCCCCCCGACACATAAACTACTGCAGCATAAATACTGGAGGCTGAGACAGGAGGGGTCAGGAGACACTGTGGCCCCATCTGAGGACACCCCCGGACAGGGCCAAACAGGAAGGATATAACCCCACCCACTTTGCCAAAGCACAGCCCCCACACCACTAGAGGGATATCTTCAACCACCAACTTACCATCCTGAGACAAGCCCACAAAGACCTCCGCGGGGGGACTCCTGTAATAGGGTTAGAGGCAGAGAATCCCAGTGGAAAGAGGGGATCCGGCCAGGCAGAGACAGCAAGGGCAGTTCGTTGCTCCAGAGCCTTTCCATTCACCTTCCCACTCCTGGGCCAGACTACACTCAATCATATGACCCACTGAAGAGATGAGTCTTCAGTAAAGACTTAAAGGTTGAGACCGAGTTTGCGTCTCTGACATGGGTAGGCAGACCGTTCCATAAAAATGGAGCTCTATAGGAGAAAGCCCTGCCTCCAGCTGTTTGCTTAGAAATTCTAGGGACAATCAGGAGGCCTGCGTCTTGTGACCGTAGCGTACGTGTAGGTATGTACGGCAGGACCAAATCAGAGAGATAGGTAGGAGCAAGCCCATGTAATGCTTTGTAGGTTAGCAGTAAAACCTTGAAATCAGCTCTTGCTTTGACAGGAAGCCAGTGTAGAGAGGCTAGCACTGGAGTAATATGATCATTTTTTTGGGTTCTAGTCAGGATTCTAGCAGCCGTATTTAGCACTAACTGAAGTTTATTTAGTGCTTTATCCGGGTAGCCGGAAAGTAGAGCATTAACATTATCCCAGAAATTAACACTCAGAGCTCGAACCACCCAGTTCATAATTCGAGTTAACCCATTCAAAAGCAGTGGGAAGAAGAAGAAACCCTTTGACAAATGTTCATGTTGATTCAATTTACTAAGATTTTTATTTTGGCAAGAAAAAACAAAACATGTGGCTTGAACAATAAATTAACTATCCTTGTGGGGGCCAAACAATTGATTCCCATTCAAAATCCTATTGTCCCAAAACCTAACCCTAACCCTAACCTTAAGCCCTTACCCTAAACCTAACCCCTAAACCTAAAATAACTGTTTTCCTTGTGGGGATGGGCAAAATGTCCCCACTTGTCCAAATGTTCCTTGTTTTACTATCCCTGTGAGGACTTGCGGTCCCCACAAAGATAGTAAAACCAAACGCACACACCCACACATGAAAGCATGCACACAGAGTTTGGATTACATATCTGGGTCATGTCATGCCTGAAGCGAAGTAAGAAAGACTCAAGTTTATAATAATTTCTTGTAGCTTTAGAAAAAGAAGTTAAAGATAATGGACCACACATCTTACATAATATACCAATTCTAAATCACAAATATCAAGACAAGAGCATGACCTGATGGAATCTTGTCAATCTCAGGGGATCTCAGAAGGATATCCTTCTTTTTTTCTTCATTAGTATTTTGTTATTTTAGCATATGGCTGTTAGGTGACTGAAGTATTTTTTATATACAGTACCAGTCAAAATTTTAGACACAGGGTTCATTATTCTTTGTTTTCTTCTACATTGTAGAATAATAGTGAAGACATCAAAGCTATGAAATAACACACAAGGAATCATGTAGTAAACAAGAAAGTGTTAAAAAAAAATCTATATATATATATTATATTTTCGATTCTTCAAAGTAGCCAACCTTTGCCTTCACAACAGCTTTGCACACTCATTCTTTCAACCAGCTTCACCTGGAATGCTTTTCAAACAGTCTTGAAGGAGTTCCCACATATGCTGAGAAAACTACAAAGGGAAGCACATTCGAGAGCTGCCCAGTGACACGAGCCTACCAGATGAGCAACTTTACTTCTATGCTCGCTTCGAGGCGTAAGTAACACTGAAACATGCATGAGAGCATTAGCCGTTCCGAACGTGTGATCATGCTCTCCAGAGCCGATGTGAACGCCATAGTCCCTGTGCCCAAGAACACTAAGGTAACCTGCTTCAATGACTACCGACCCGTAGCACTGAAGTGAAGTGCTTTGAAAGGCTGGTCACGGCTCACATCAACACCATTACCCCAGAAACACTAGACCCACTCCAATTTGCATACCGCCCCAAATGATCCACAGATGATGCCATTTCTATTGCACTCCACACTGCCCTTTTACACCTGGAAATAAGGAACACCTATGTGAGAATGCTATTCATTGACTACAGCTCAGACTTCAACAACATAGTGCCCTCAAAGCTCATCACCAAGCTGATGACCCTGGGACTAAACACCTCCCTCTGCAACTGGATCCTGGACTTCCTCCGACCGCAAGGTACTACAGAGGGTAGTGTGTACGGCCCAGTACATCACCGGGGCCAAGCTTCCTGCCATCCAGGACCTCTATACCAGGAGTCAGAGGAAGGCCCTAAAAATTGTCAAAGAATCCAGCCACCCTAGTCAATGACTGTTCTCTCTGCTACAGCACAGCAAGCGATACCGGAGCCCATGTCTAGGTCCAAGAGGCTTCTAAACATCTTCTACCCCCAAGCCATAAGACTCCTGAACATCTAATCAAATGTCTACCCAGACTATATGCATAGTCACTTTAATAACTCTACCTACATGTACATATTACCTCAATTACCTCAACTAACCGGTGCCCCTGCAAACTGACTCTGTACCTGCTGCTCATTAATTATTTGTTATTTTTATTTCATATTTCATTTATTTAAAAAATCTTAAAATGACGTTGTTGGTTCAGGGCTTGTAAGTAAGCATTTCACTGTTGTATTTGGTGCATGTGAATTTTTGGGGGGGATTTTATTTTATTTGTTGGCTGCTTTTCCTTCACTCTGTGGTCCAACTCATCCCAAACCATCTCAATTGGGTTGAGGTCGGATGATTGTGGAGGCCAGGTCATCTGATGCAACACTCCATCACTCTCCTTCTTGGTCAAATAGCCCTTACACAGCCTGGAGGTGTGTTTGGTCATTGCCCTGTTGAAAAACAGATGATAGTCACACTAAACGCAACCCAGATGGGATGGCATATTGCCGCAGAATGCTGTGGTAGCCATGCTGGTTAAGTGTGCCCTGAATTCTAAATTAATCACAGACAGTGACACCAGCAAAGCACCCCCACAGTATCACACCTTCTCCTCCATGCTTCATGGTGGGAACTACACCTACTCTGCGTCTCACAAAGACACAGAGGTTGGAACCAAAAATCTCAAATTTGGACTCATCAGACCAAAGGACAGATTTCCACCAGTTGAATGTCCATTGCTCATATTTCTTGGCCCAAGCAAGTCTCTCTTATAATTATTGGTGTCCTTTAGTAGTGGTTTCTTTGCGGCAATTCGACCATGAAGATCTAATTCATGCAGTCTCCTCTGCACAGTTGATGTTGAGATGTGTCTGTTACTTGAACTCTGTGAAGCATTTATTTGGGCTGTAATTTCTGAGGCTGGTAACACTAATGAACTCATCCTCTGCAGGAGAGGCAACTCTGGGTCTTCCTTTCCTATGGCGGTCCTCATGAAAGCCGGTTTCATCATAACGCTTGATGCTTTTTGCGACTGCAGATGAAGAAACTTTCAAAGTTCTTGACATTTTTCGGATTGATTGACCTTCATGTCTTAAATTAATGATGGACTGTAGTTTTAATTTGCTTATTTGAGCTGTTCTTGCCATAATAAGGACTTGATATTTTACGAAATAGGGCTATCTTCTGTATGCCACCCTACCTTGTCACAACACAACTGATTGGCTGAATATCATTAAGAAGGAAAAAAATTCCACACATTTTCATTTATAACAAGGCACCCATGTTAATTGAAATGCATTCCAGGTGAATACCTCATGAAGCTAGTTGAGAGAATGCCAAGAGTGTGCAAAGCTGTCATCAAGACAAAGGGTGGCTACTTTGAAGGATCTCAACTATAACACATATTGTTTAACACGTTTTAGGTTACTATGTGATTCCATATGTGTTATTTCATAGTTTTGATGTCTTCACTATTATTCTACTATGTAGAAAATAGTAAAAATAAAGAAAAAGCCTTGAATCAGTAGGTGTGTCCAAGCTTTTTACCGGTACTGTATATCAGTGGAGGCTCCTTAGTGAAATGTAATACAAATCAAAATAGTGAAACATTAAAAAAGTTATCCTTTTTAGATAAAACTGTATTAAATATATTCATATGTCACCAAATAATTTATTAAAATACACTGGTTTGCAATGAAGGTCTACAGTAACTTCAAAATCACTGTCTAGGGTAGCACCATGGTGTAGCCGGAGGACAGCTAGCTTCCGTCCTCCTCTGGCTACACTGACTTCAATACAAAACCTAGGAGGCCCGTAGGTCCCACCCCTTTCCATAGACATTCATGGTAATTATGACCACTTCCGGAGGACGTCCTCCAACCAATCAAAACTTTTGTACAAACCTTTTGTCCATTCAATCATATAATTAGGATCAGAAAATGAACCTAGTGAGTTGTATTGGGATTGGGCCACAGAGCATTATGGTGGTTCTATGTGTTGAGAAGCTTGGTGACATTGTTGGATAGAGATGAAGACTGATAGTCGAGCATTGTTTTTATGTTATTCCATTTCAATTATTTTTTTCAATTTACAGGAGACAGAGGAATTATATTATAAATTGTTTTCTTCGTTTAAGAACTTCATTTTTGAGTCCAGTTAGTGCAATTTATTTAAATTTGCCTTGCTAACTTCAGTAGCTAAATTAGCTAGCCACCAGCGTGAGTGCAAAGTTTTCTCTACCAGAATGGTAGAATGGCTGCCGAAAATTTTGTGGACGTTTTGTTGAAGAACGCTTTCATTCTCTGTGGTACACAGTGTGAATTAAAAGTGAGGGTTGACCTCTGCCTGAGATCAGTTTCATGAAGATGGATGAAAAGGTAAGTGTTATGTATGGTACGACGTGCTGTTCGTCATACTGTACGTTGTTATGGTTTACGACACTGTGTGCTGCTTTTCGGATTTTCGGATTTTCGGGTTGTGTGAGGATGAGTGATGACATCACAAAAGATCTCCAGTCACATCAGGCATCATTGTTACAGTCATGGATTCCAAACTTAGCCATCGCAACCAAAAAGTCAGGTGGAATCCGGACCTGTGTGGATAGTCGGGCTGTGAACAAGGCTGTTGTCCTGGATAAGTACCCCTTGCCTACAGCTGAGGAGCTGACCGCACAATTCCATGTCTCCACAGCTGCAGAATGGCATTGAGAGGCCCGTTGCCTTCGCCTCAAGGGCCCTGAGCCCCACTGAACAACAATACTCTGTGGGTGAACAAGAAGCACTGGCCTGTGTCTGGGCTTGCGAAATGGAGCACCTCTACCTATACGTCCGGCTGTTCCCTCACAACGCTACTGTCAGCATCAGGAACTGGCCACAAGCCATTTCAGCTGCACAGATGGGCCGACCGCCTCAGACAGTATGACTATCAGCTGAAGTTCACTCAGCTGAAGTTCAGCTCACTTGATGCTCCTACTACGACTTGCCAGACGACAGCGAAACAGAGCTCGTACAAATGCTCTACGCTCCCCTTCAGTCAGCTGTCTCACTGGAGGAGCTGAAGCAAGCATCGGAACAAGATCCCACACTGCCTTTTTAATATATGGTACCAGTCCCTGGTAAAGGTGGGGGGCATGTTATGTATGGTAAGACGCGCTGTTCGTGCTGTTCGTCGTACTGTACGTTGTTATGGTTCACGACAGTGTGCTGCTTGACGGATGAATGGGTTGTCAGGCTGAGTGGCACATGTCCTTAAATGAGAGAGTGATGTGCAATGTGAAACTGTGCGGATGTGCGTATCTTTGACAGCTAAGCTAGATATAACAGTGAGGGCATTCAATACCAACTGGTACCAAAGTATAGCTGGTTAACAAGGAGCCTTTCATCAAGCCGCCTGTATTGCTGGCCTGCTTTTTGGAAAGTCTGAGCCTTGGTCGAAAGGTAGGTACAGTAACCCGAAGAAGATCGATCATTCAGCAGGCAGCATATAAATGCCTACTTCAGATTCAAGCTTCTTGTCATGTACTGTCATGTTGTGTCTTGTCTCTGTCCTTTCCCTTCACCCTGTCTCCCTCTGCTGGTCGTTGTTAGGTTACCTTTTCTCCCCCTCTTTCCCCCAGCTGTGCCTTGTCTCCTCCTAACCACCTCGTCACCCCTTTTCCCACCTGTTCCCTTTTTCCCTCTGATTAGGTCCCTATATCTCTCTCTGTTTCTGCTCCTGTCCTTGTCGGATTCTTGTTTGTTGTGTTTCATGCCTGAACCAGACTGTCGTCATGTTTGCTGTAACCTTGTCTTGTCCTGTCGGAATCTGCCGGTCCGTCTGAGCCTACCTATGTTTGGTAATTAAAGAAGCTCTGTTTAAGTTAATTCGCTTTTGGGTCCTCATTCACGCACCGTAACAGAAGAATCCGACCAAGAATGGACCCAGCGACTTCGGATCCTCTCCACTCAGCCGTCGGGATCCAGGGAGCGATGCTAGGCAGACACGAGCAGGAACTGTCTGCTGCTCGACATGCCGTTGAGACCCTGGCCACCCAAGTCTCCAACCTCACAGAACAGGTTCACCATCTCCGCCTCGATCCACCGGCCACTTCCAGGGCTTTCGAATCTCCGGAGCCCAGAATCAATAACCCGCCGTGTTACTCTGGGGAGCCCACTGAATGCCGCTCGTTCCTCACCCAGTGTGATATTGTGTTTTCTCTCCAGCCCTACACTTTCTCCAGGAGCACTGCTCGTGTCGCCTACGTCATATCTCTCCTTATTGGACGGGCTCGTGAGTGGGGCACGGCAATCTGGGAGGCAAGGGCTGAGTGTACTAACCAGTATCAGGACTTTAAGGAGGAGATGATACGGGTTTTTGATCGATCTGTTTTTGGGGAGGAGGCTTCCAGGGCCCTGTCTTCCCTATGTCAAGGTAATCGATCCATAACAGACTACTCTATTGAGTTTCGCACTCTTGCTGCCTCCAGTGGCTGGAACGAGCCGGCTTTGCTCGCTCGTTTTCTGGAGGGTCTCCGCGCAGAGGTAAAGGATGAGATTCTCTCCCGGGAGGTTCCTTCCAGCGTGGATTCCTTGATTGAACTCGCTATTCGCATTGAGCGACGGGTTGATCTTCGTCACCGAGCTCGTGGAAAGGAGCTCGCGTTCTCCGTTGCCCCCCTCTCCGCATCACTACCATCTTCCTCTGCCGGCTCGGGTGCTGAGCCCATGCAGCTGGGAGGTATCCGCATCTCGACTAAGGAGAGGGAACGGAGAATCACCAACCGCCTCTGTCTCTATTGCGGTTCCGCTGGTCATTTTGTCACTTCATGTCCAGTAAAAGGCCAGAGCTCATCAGTAAGCGGAGGGCTACTGGTGAGCGCTACTACTCCTGTCTCTCCTTCAAGATCCTGCACTACCTTGTCGGTCCATCTACGCTGGACCGGTTCGTCAGCTTCCTGCAGTGCCTTAATAGACTCTGGGGCGGAGGGCTGTTTTATGGACGAGACCTGGGCTCGGGAACATGACATTCCTCTCAGACAGTTAAAGGAGCCCACGGCCTTGTTCGCCCTGGATGGTAGTCCTCTCCCCAGGATTCAGCGTGAGACGCTACCTTTAACCCTCACTGTTTCTGGTAATCATAGTGAAACCATTTCTTTTTTAATTTTTCGTTCACCTTTTACACCTGTTGTTTTGGGCCATCCCTGGCTAGTTTGTCATAATCCTTCCATTAATTGGTCTAGTAATTCTATCCTCTCCTGGAACGTCTCTTGTCATGTGAAATGTTTAATGTCTGCTATCCCTCCTGTTTCCTCTGTCTCTTCTTCACAGGAGGAGCCTGGTGATTTGACAGGGGTGCCGGAGGAATATCACGATCTGCGCACGGTGTTCAGTCGGTCCAGGGCCACCTCTCTTCCTCCACACCGGTCGTATGATTGTAGTATTGATCTCCTTCCGGGAACCACCCCCCCCCCCGGGGTAGACTATACTCTCTGTCGGCTCCCGAACGTAAGGCTCTCGAAGATTATTTGTCTGTAGCTCTTGACGCCGGTACCATAGTCCCCTCCTCCTCTCCCGCCGGAGCGGGGTTTTTTTTTGTCAAGAAGAAGGACGGGTCTCTGCGCCCCTGCATAGATTATCGAGGGCTGAATGACATAACAGTGAAGAATCGTTATCCGCTTCCTCTTATGTCTTCAGCCTTCGAGATCCTGCAGGGAGCCAGGTTTTTCACTAAGTTGGACCTTCGTAACGCTTACCATCTCGTGCGCATCAGGGAGGGGGACGAGTGGAAGACGGCGTTTAACACTCCGTTAGGGCACTTTGAATACCGGGTTCTTCCTTTCGGCCTCGCTAACGCTCCAGCTGTCTTTCAGGCATTAGTCAATGATGTCCTGAGAGACATGCTGAACATCTTTGTTTTCGTTTACCTTGACGATATCCTGATTTTTTCACCGTCACTCCAGATTCATGTTCAGCACGTTCGACGTGTCCTCCAGCGCCTTTTAGAGAATTGTCTTTTTGTGAAGGCTGAGAAGTGCACTTTTCATGCCTCCTCCGTCACATTTCTCGGTTCTGTTATTTCCGCTGAAGGCATTAAGATGGATCCCGCTAAGGTCCAAGCTGTCATTGATTGGCCCGTCCCTAAGTCACGCGTCGAGCTGCAGCGCTTTCTCGGCTTCGCGAACTTCTATCGTCGTTTCATCCGTAATTTCGGTCAGGTGGCAGCTCCTCTCACAGCCCTTACTTCTGTCAAGACGTGCTTTAAGTGGTCCGTTTCCGCCCAGGGAGCTTTTGATCTCCTCAAGAATCGTTTTACATCCGCTCCTATCCTTGTTACACCTGACGTCTCTAGACAGTTCGTTGTCGAGGTTGACGCGTCAGAGGTGGGCGTGGGAGCCATTCTTTCTCAGCGCTCCCTCTCTGACGACAAGGTCCACCCATGCGCGTATTTTTCTCATCGCCTGTCGCCGTCGGAACGTAACTATGATGTGGGTAACCGCGAACTGCTCGCCATCCGGTTAGCCCTAGGCGAATGGCGACAGTGGTTGGAGGGGGCGACCGTTCCTTTTGTCGTTTGGACTGACCATAGGAACCTTGAGTACTTCCGTTCTGCCAAACGACTTAATGCGCGTCAGGCGCGTTGGGCGCTGTTTTTCGCTCGTTTCGAGTTCGTGATTTCTTATCGTCCGGGCTCTAAGAACACCAAGCCTGATGCTTTGTCTCGTCTCTTCAGTTCTTCAGTAGCCTCCACTGACCCCGAGGGGATTCTCCCTGAGGGGCGTGTTGTCGGGTTGACTGTCTGGGGAATTGAGAGGCAGGTAAAGCAAGCGCTCACTCACACTCCGTCGCCGCGCGCTTGTCCTAGGAACCTTCTTTTCGTTCCCGTTCCTACTCGTCTGGCCGTTCTTCAGTGGGCTCACTCTGCCAAGTTAGCCGGCCACCCTGGCGTTCGGGGTACGCTTGCTTCCATTCGCCAGCGTTTTTGGTGGCCCACCCGGGAGCATGACACGCGTCGTTTCGTGGCTGCTTGTTCGGTCTGCGCGCAGACTAAGTCCGGTAACTCTCCTCCTGCCGGCCGTCTCAGGCCGCTTCCTATTCCCTCTCGACCGTGGTCTCACATCGCCTTAGATTTTGTCACCGGACTGCCTTCGTCAGCGGGGAAGACTGTTATTCTTACGGTTGTCGATAGGTTCTCTAAGGCGGCTCATTTCATTCCCCTTGCTAAGCTTCCTTCTGCTAAAGAGACGGCACAAATCATCATCGAGAATGTTTTCAGAATTCATGGCCTTCCGTCAGACGTCGTTTCGGACAGAGGTCCGCAATTCACGTCTCAATTTTGGAGGGAGTTTTGCCGTTTGATTGGGGCTTCCGTCAGTCTCTCTTCAGGCTTTCACCCCCAGTCTAACGGTCAAGCAGAACGGGCCAATCAGACTATTGGTCGCATCTTACGCAGTCTTTCTTTTCGCAACCCTGCGTCTTGGTCAGAACAGCTCCCCTGGGCAGAATACGCCCACAACTCGCTTCCTTCGTCTGCGACCGGGCTATCTCCTTTTCAGAGTAGCCTCGGGTACCAGCCTCCGCTGTTCTCATCTCAGTTCGCCGAGTCCAGCGTCCCCTCCGCTCAGGCTTTTGTCCAACGTTGCGAGCGCACCTGGAAGAGGGTCAGGTCTGCACTTTGCCGTTATAGGACGCAGACTGTGAGGGCTGCTAATAAGCGTAGAACTAAGAGTCCTAGATATTGTCGCGGTCAGAGAGTTTGGCTCTCCACTCAGAACCTTCCCCTTAAGACGGCTTCTCGCAAGTTGACCCCGCGGTTCATTGGTCCGTTCCGTATTTCTCGGGTCATTAATCCTGTCGCAGTTCGACTTCTTCTTCCGCGATACCTTCGTCGCGTCCACCCGGTCTTCCATGTCTCCTGCATCAAGCCCGTCCTTCGCGCCCCCGCTCGTCTTCCCCCCCCCCCCCCATCCTTGTCGAGGGCGCACCCATCTACAGGGTCCGTAGAATTTTGGACATGCGTCCTCGGGGCCGTGGTCACCAGTACCTCGTAGATTGGGAGGGGTACGGTCCTGAGGAGAGGAGTTGGGTTCCCTCTCGGGACGTGCTGGACCGTGCGCTGATCGAGGATTTCCTCCGTTGCCGCCAGGTTTCCTCCTCGAGTGCGCCAGGAGGCGCTCGGTGAGTGGGGGGGTACTGTCATGTACTGTCATGTTGTGTCTTGTCTCTGTCCTTTCCCTTCACCCTGTCTCCCTCTGCTGGTCGTTGTTAGGTTACCTTTTCTCCCCCTCTTTCCCCCAGCTGTGCCTTGTCTCCTCCTAACCACCTCGTCACCCCTTTTCCCACCTGTTCCCTTTTTCCCTCTGATTAGGTCCCTATATCTCTCTCTGTTTCTGCTCCTGTCCTTGTCGGATTCTTGTTTGTTGTGTTTCATGCCTGAACCAGACTGTCGTCATGTTTGCTGTAACCTTGTCTTGTCCTGTCGGAATCTGCCGGTCCGTCTGAGCCTACCTATGTTTGGTAATTAAAGAAGCTCTGTTTAAGTTAATTCGCTTTTGGGTCCTCATTCACGCACCGTAACACTTCTGGGAAAAAGCTGCATCGATCATGATGAAGGTCTGCGTATTCAAACTGTGCGACACAGCGAGAAAATTAGAAGAAACTTGAATGTTCACAAGCGGCTTATCAACAGTGGGCTTTCCACTTTCCTCCCGTATTAATTTAGCAATATGAAAACACATTATCACTCTGGACAGACACAAGCAAAAACTCATGATATAATTGTTGCAGCAGCCTAGGCTACACCTAAACATTAGAGATCTGACATGCTGTATGGGATGAAAACTAGACACTTTTTCAGTCTGAATAACTGTAGGCTACTAATAAGAGCAGCTGCATACAGCCTATGTGCACGTTATGTATTTATAGTTCATTTGTGTGTCAGGAGAAAATTTGAACGTGATCAAATTTGGTTTATAAATTGGGCTGTCTAGGCTGCCAATACGTTTTCAATACAAAATGATTAACTGGAATTAATCAATCAACATAATAGTGATGACAGATAAGGCCAACAGTTGCATAAAACTGCATGATGCAAACATTCATAAAGGAAGCTCAGCCCTCCAAGTTCTATTGTCTATCAGTGGTTGTCTCCATGTCTGTGTAGAGGAAATCCCCTTCATAAAATAGTCTAAATATAATTAATTTGAACAAGTAGAAGGTTGCTGCAGTTTGACAGGGTTTTCATACCCTGGAGTCTTTTAAATGTATTTAAAAACCATGTGACCTGATTTAGGAAAAACTGGTCCCATCATAGCCCTTATAAAACCTTTTTACAATTTTTTTTTACCATTTTTTCTCCCCAATTTCATGGTGTCCAATTGTTGTAGTAGCTACTATCTTGTCTCATCGCTACAACTCCCGTACGGGCTCAGGAGAGACGTAGGTTGAAAGTCATGCGTCCTCCGATACACAACCCAACCTAGCCACACTGCTTCTTAACCCAGAAGCCAGCCGCACCAATGTGTCGGGGGAAACACCGTACTCCTGGCAACCTTGGTTAGCGCACACTGTGCCCGGCCCGCCACAGTTATCGCTGGTGCACAATTGTGCGTCACCCCATGGACCTCCCGGCCACGTCTGGTTACGACAGAGCCTGGGCACAAACCCAGAGTCTCTGATGGCACAGCTGGCGCTGCAGTACAGTGCCCTTAACCACTGCGCCACCTGGGAGGTGCCTTTTTACAAATGATTAATCACTGTCATACCTTACAGGGTCCAGCATTTTCCTGGTTAGGTTAACAGATAAGGAAAAACTCTGGGCCCCAGGGGGTAAAAATTGCCCCCCGCTCTGGACCTATGTTGCCACCAGTCTGCTTGCAGTTGTCAGTAATCGACTGGTATGTGGATGACCTGGGCGTTATTCAGGAATGTTTCTTGGGCTACTTTAATGTGTCAAGTGGGTGAGAAAAGAGAAACTTGTTCAAACCTACGATGGCGCAGCCTTAATGGAATGTATCTGTTATTTATATTTCCAGCTAAGTTCCCTCCTGTTCCCTGATTAAGAGGTGTAGACCAGTCCACTCTACCACCATTGTCAACTCTGTCCTGACATGAACTGAAGCCACGTCTCATGTTCCCGCTCCTCCATTGGCACATTGAATGTTTCCTCTCCATTCACTGCGAGTACCCCTATCAATTTGCTCTCATTACTCTATGTTGAGTCAGTCACATACACAAACACCATTACATTATTACACATCAATGACTTTACTCCTTGCTTGGACTAACTCATTCTTAGCTCTTTTGTCTTACTGTGTAGTGTGTTGTGTTATTGTTTTTTGTCTTCCCAGACAAATCCTGTCCTGCACTGAAGTCAAGCCTCTGAACACCTCAACTCATGCATCATACCCTCATTCAATCACTGCTGTGATCCTTTCCAAACACTGTGTAAGTAACCCTCTCATTCCCATTCTGTCACGAGTCCGACCGAGGGTGTTTCCCTTTCCCGGGCAGGTGGCGCTCGGCGGTCGTCGTCACCGGCCTATTAGCTACCACTGATTGTTTTTCCTTCCCCTCCTTGTATGTTGAGTGGTAGCACCTGTGGATGTTTAATTAGTTTGTCTTTATTAGACAGCCGGCCCGCCTGGTTGTTGTGCGGGATTATTTCTATGTAACCTTCGGCTCTGTGGTATAGGCACGTGTTAGTGTCCGGTAGGGATTGTTTCCCATTGTACATTTTGATTCCCTGTGTTTTGGGAACGTAACTTTTTTGTGAGCACCCTGTGGTGCGTTGGTGCGATTAAAAGACGCGCAGCATTGAACTCTCTGTCTCCTGCATTTGACTCCACACCCACAACACCCGGAGAATTACACATTCCCCATAATATTGTACTATAAATGTCTTTATTAAATGCTTTAGGTTAAAATAATTACGCTTTTGACAATTTTTGAAACACACTGAAAATCCTCATTTTTAAAAAACACTTAATTTTTTAAACACACTTCTCCTATTCTCCTCATTTTTTCAAGTCACTAGACTCCTCTGCTAAATATATATATTTACATTACAAAATGTACTTTACACACAATCTGTAGTGCATCTGAATCACTTCTTACATATATTCACCATTTCCTTCCACAACTCTACCTCCTTCACTAGTATTGCAGTTTTTTGATCTGGACACGCTCTGCATTTATGATTGTGTTTCAAAGGTGGCGATTGAAGCGCTGATTGTCATGCATCCAAACTTGACTGATGCTGTATAATTGAACTGAGGATCTGTCGTTAGTGACTGATGAAAGACAACACAATCATCCACAGCTGGCCCTGCGTCTTTGATATCACTTGTTTAATCTTTGTGTTGTCTCTCCAAAAACTAATTTAAAGCTAGAAATGCGGCACTGATAAGGCAATACATAGTTGTTGTTTAATAACACATCTAAGACCTGTAAAACATGCTTTTAAGTACCGTGCTGTTGTTAAGTACCATGTTGTTGTTAAGTACCGTCAGAGGACAAGGTAAAACAAGTCTATGAAGAACCACTACAATGCTTTTCAAGTTCTAATGAATGAATGGGTGGGGAAACTGATCACATAAGCTTTGAATTGCTGCTAAGATAAAATCGTACGACACCGGCTCTGACGCTTGTCAGATGTGGCAGGGCTTGCAAACCATTACAGGCTACAAAGGGAAGCACAGACGAGAGCTGCCCAGTGACACTAGCCTACCAGACGAGCTAAACTACTTCTATGCTCGCTTCGAGGCAAATAACACTGAAACATGCATGAGAGCACCAGCTGTTCCAGAAGAATGTGAGAATGCGCTCTCCGGAGCTGATTTGATTAAGAACTTTAAACAGGTCAACATTTAAAAGGCCGCAGGGCCAGACGGATTACCTAGATGTGTACTGAGAGCATGTGCTGACCTACTGGCAAGTCCCTTCACTGACATTTTTAACCTCTTCCTGTCCAAGTCTGAAATACCAACATGTTTCAAGCAGACCACCATAGTCCCTGTGCCCAAGAACACTAAGGTAACCTGCCTAAAAGACTACCAACCCATAGCATTCATGTCTGTAGCAATGAAGTGCTTTGAAAGGCTGGTCATGGCTCACATCAACACTATTATCTCAGAAAGCCTAAAACCACTCCAATTTGCATACCCCACCAACAGATCCACAGATGATGCAATCTCTATTGCACTCCACACTGCCCTTTCACACCTGGACAAAAGGAACACCTATGTGAGAATGCTATTCATTGACTACAGCTCAGCATTCAACACCATAGTGCCCTCAAAGCTCATCACTAAGCTAAGGACCCTGGGATTAAACACCTCCCTCTGCAACTGGATCCTGGACTGCCTGACGGGCCACCCCCAGGTGGTAAGGGTAGGTAACAACACATCCGCCAAGCTGATCCTCAACACAGGGGCCCTCAGGGGTGCGTGCTCAGCCCCCTCCTGTACTCTCTGTTCACTCATGACTGCATGGCCAGGCATGACTCCAACACCATCATTAAGTTTGCTGATGACACAACAGTGGTAGGCCTGATCACCGACAACGACGAGACAGCCTATAGGGAGGAGCTCAGAGACCTGGCCATGTGGTGCCAGGACAACAACCTCTCCCTCAACGTGATCAAGACAAAGGAGATGATTGTGGACTACAGGAAAAAGAGGACTGAGCACGCCCCCATTAACATCGATAGGGCTGTAGTGGAGCAGGTTGAGAGATTCAAGTTCCTAGGTGTCCACATAACCAACAAACTAACATGGTCCAAGCACACAAAGACAGTCGTGAAGAGGGCACGAAAAAAAATATTCCCCCTCAGGAAAAGATTTGGCATGGGTTCTCAGATCCTCAAAAGGTTCAACAACTACACCACCGAGAGCACTGGTTGCACAACTGCCTGGTATGGCAACTGCTTGGCCTCTGACCGCAAGGCACTACAGAGGGTAGTGCGTACAGCCCAGTACATCACTCAGGCAAAGCTTCCTGCCATCCAGGACCTCTATACCAGGCGGTGTCAGAGGAAGGCCCTAAAAAATGTCAAAGACTCAGCCACCCTAGTCCTAGACTGTTCTCTCTGCTACCGCACGGCAAGCGGTATCGGAGCGCCGGAGCACCATGTCTAGGTCCAAGAGGCTGCTAAACAGCTTCTACCCCCAAGCCATTAAAGAGCAGCAGTAAAATAACAATAGCGAGACTATATCCAGGGGGGTACCGGTAAAGAGTCAATGTGCGGGGGCACCGGTGTAGCGGTATTTGAGGTAATATGTACATGTAGTTAGAGGTATTAAAGTGACTATGCATAGATGATAACAACAGAGAGTAGCAGCGGTGGGGGGGGGGGGCAATGCAAATAGTCTGGGTAGCAAGACTATTTGCATTGCCCCCCCCCCCTTTTACCTCGACACCGGTGCCCCGCACATTGACCCTTTACCGCTACCCTCCTGTATATAGTCTTGCTATTGTTATTTTACAGTTGCTCTTTAAAACATTTTGGTTGGTTAGGGGCTCGTAAGTAAGCATTTCACTGTAGGCTCTAGACCTGTGGTATCCTGTACACGTGACTAATACAATTTGATTTAAGGTTTGGCTTCGTGAGCTGATAACTTTGGAAAAATAAATCTCATTGGAGAATATGAGTGCTCTCGTTAAGACATTGTTTAAGGGTTATCTAAAGAGATAATAAGAAAGAGTGAAGGCCACAGAGATAAAGAAGAGAATGAAAGGTAGTGAATCCAGGATCATTGATGGCAGTACTATAAACACATTTCTGTGGACAGAGCTTAAGTGACCTGATATGTATTTAATAAGAGATACATAGAGAAATCAGTTTTAACAAGAGTAGCTCCATTGTGGAATCCTCCCCCAATCTGTAATAATAGAGATGCTAGAGAGGGAAGCCATGGCCGAGGCCTGCGATTAAACTGTCATTTGCTGGGCGGTTAACCAAGGAGAGGTCGAGTGGAGAAGGAGTCTAATGTCCTCTGACAGCTGGAGATGCACTGAAGTTTCTTCATGATCTGTATTTAGATGGCTAATTCCACTGCTGTTCCGTATATGTGACTGGGGTTGATGGTTGTTGGTTGATGCTAAAACTCCCATACAAAGGAGGTGGCCAATAGGGGAAACAGAGAGCAGATATAGGTGACTCTGTCAGATGACCATTCATTTTGTGTATTCAGAGACTGAATACTGCTTTATTAATGGCCAAGGTGCATAAAGAGGGAGGAATTCAGCTATGACGTCATTGTTTTTAGCACTACCCACAGAGTTCTTGAACTACAGCACACCAAATGGTTCAACGTGCCAGTAAATCAGCACCCTCTACTTTTTCGTTGTTGTTTTTTTCAAATTGCTGCCGTCTTCAAATCAAATTAAACTTTATTTGTCACATGCGCCGAATACAACCGGTGTAGACCTTACCGTGAAATGCTTACTTACAAGCCCTTAACCAACAATGCAGTTCATGAAAGAGTTAAGAAAATATTCACCAAATAAAAAACTAACACAATAAAATAACAATAACGAGGCTATATACAGGGGGTACTGGTACCGAGTCAATGTGTGGAGTTACAGGTTAGTCGAGCTAGTTCATGTTCATGTAGGTAGGGGTAAAGTGACTGCATAGATCATAAACAGCAAGAAGCATCAGTGTAAAAACAAACGGGGGGCCATGTAAATAGTCCAGGTGACCTTTTGATTAATTGTTCAGCAGTCTTATGGCTTGGGGGTAGAAGCTTAAGGAGCCTTTTGGTCCTAGACATTGCGCTCCGGTACCCCTTGCCATGCGGTAGCAGAGAGAACAGTCTATGACTTGGGTGACCATTTTTTTCCCTCTGACACCGCCTAGTATATACTGTAGGTCCTTGATGGCAGGAAGCTTGACTACAGTGATGTACTGGGCTGTACGCAATGCCCTCTGTAGCACCTTATGGTCATATGCCGAGCAGTTGCTATACCAGGAGGTGATGCAACCGGTCAGGATCATCTCGATGGTGCAGCTGTAAAGCTTTTTGAGGATCTGGGGACCCATGCCAAACCTTCTCAGTCTCTTGAGGGAGGAAAATATGTTGTCGTGCCCTCATCACGACTGTCTTGGTGTGTTTGGACCGTGATAGTTTGTTGGGGATGTGGACACCAAGGAACTTGAAACTCTCGACTTGCTCCACTACAGCCCAGTCGATGTCAATGGGGGCCTGTTTGGTCCACATTTTCCTGTAGTCCACGATCAGCTCCTTTGTCTTGCTCACATTGAGGGAGAGGTTGTTGTCCTGGCACCACACTGCCAGGTCTCTGACCTCCTCATTACAGACTGTTTCATCGTTGTCGGTAATCAGGCCTAGCTATCATGGCTCAGGATAAGACCCAGATTCAGACAGTTTGAATAACAGACATTTATTCATAAAACAGGGGGCAGGCAAACGCCAGGTCAAAGGCAGTCAGAGGTTGGTAGTCCAGGGCAGAGTCCGTAAGGTACAGAGCGGCAGGCAGGCTCAGGGTCAGGGCAGGCAGAGGTCAGTAATCTAGGGCAGTGTCAAAATGTACTGAATGGCAGGCATGCTCAGGATCAGGGCAAGCAAAATGATCAAAACCGGGATAACTAGAAAACAGGAGCTCAAGAAAACAGGAGTATGAAAAACACACTGGTAGTCTCGACGAGCAACAGACAAACAGAACACACAGCCACTCAGTCGTCGGTGAACAGGGAGTACAGGAGGGGACTAAGCACAAACCCCTGAGGGGGATCAGTGTTGAGGATCAGCATGACTAAAGTGTTGTTGCCTACCCTTACAACCTGGGGTTAACCCATCAGGAATTCCAGGATCCAATTGCAAAGGGAGGTGTTTTGTACCAGGGTCCTGAGCTTCGTGATGAGCTTCGTGGGCACTACAGTGTTGAACGCTAAGCTGCAGTCAATGAACAGCATTCTCACATAGGTGTTCCTTTTGTCCAGGTGGGAAAGGGCAGTGTGGAGTGCAATTGAGATTGTGTCATCGATGTATATGTTGGGGCGGTATGCAAATTGGAGTGGGTATCCAGGAAGATGCTGTTGATGCACTTCATGGCTACCAATGTGAGTGCTACGGGGCGGTAATCATTTAGGCAGGTTACCTTCACTTCCTTGGGCACAGGGACTATGGTGGTCTGCTTGAAACATGTTGGTATTACAGACTTGGTCAGGGAGAGCTTGAAAATGTCAATAAAGACAACTGACAGTTGGTCCACGCATTCTTTGAGTACATGTCCTGGTAATCCGTCTGACCCCGCGGCTTTATGAATTTTGATCTGTTTAAAGGTTTTGTTCACATCGGCTACCGAGAGCGCATTCACACAGTCCTCTGGAACAGCTGGTGCTCTCATGGATGTTTCAGTGTTGCTGCCTAAAGCGAGCATGAAAGGCATTTAGCTTGTCTGGTAGGCTCGTGTCACTGGGCAGCTCACGGCTGCGTTTCCATTTGTAGTCCGTAATAGCTTTCAAGCCCTGCCACATCCGACGAGCGTCATAGCCAGTGTAGTAGGATTCAATCTTAATCCTGTGTCAACGTTTTTCCTGTTTAATGGTTTGTCTGAGGGCATAGCGGGATTTTTTTTCTTTTCTATTTCACCTTCATTTAACCAGGTAAGCTAGCTGGCCAAGATAAAGCAAAGCAGTGTCACAGAAACAACAACACAGAGTTACAGTCAATAACACAATAGAAAAAAATAAAGTCTATATACAGTGTGTGCAAATAGAATGAGGAGGTAAGGCAATAAATAGGCCAGAGTAGCAAAGTAACAATTTAGCAGATAAACACTGGAGTGATAGATGAGCAGATGATGGTGTGTAAGTAGTGATACTGGTGTGCAAAAGAGCAGCAAGCAGGTGGTGTTGGCTTTGGGGATGACCAGTGAGATATACCTGCTGGAGCGTGTGCTACGGGTGGGTGTTGTTATAGTGACCAGTGAGCTGAGATAAGGCGGAGCTTTACCAAGCATAGACTTATAGATGACCTGGAGCCAGTGGGTCTGGCGATGAATATGTAGCGAGGGCCAGCCGAATAGAGCATACAGGTCGCAGTGGTGGGTGGTATAAGGCACTTTGGTAACAAAACGGATGGCACTGTGATAGACTACATCCAATTTGCTGAGTAGAGTATTGGAAGCTATTTTGTAGATGACATCGCCGAAGTCGAGGATCGGTAGGATAGTCAGTTTTACTAGGGTAAGTTTGGCGGCGTGAGTGAAGGAGGCTTTGTTGCAAAATAGAAAGCCGATTCTAGATTTGATTTTGGATTGGAGATGTTAATATGAGTCTGGAAGGAGAGTTTACAGTCTAGTCAGACACCTAGGTATTTGTAGTTGTCCACTTATTCTAGGTCCGAACCGTCCAGAGTAGTGATGCTAGTCGGGCGGGCAGGTGCGGGAAGTGAACAGTTGAAAAGCATGCATTTGGTTTTGCTAGCATTTAAGAGCAGTTGGAGGCCACGGAAGGAGTGTTGTATGGCATTGAAGCTAATTTGGAGGTTAGTTAACACAGTGTCCAAAGAAGGGCAGATGTATACAGAATGGTGTCGTCTGCGTAGAGGTGGATCAGGGAATCACCCGCAGCAAGAGCGACATCATTGATATATATAGAGAAAAGAGTCGGCACGAGAATTGAACCCTGTGGTACCCCCATACAGACTGCCTGAGGTCCGGACAACAGGCCCTCTGATTTGACACGCTGAACTCTGTCTGTGAAGTAGTTGGTGAACCAGGCGAGGCAGTCATTTGAGAAACCGAGGCTATTGAGTCTGCCAATAAGAGTAAGGTAATTGACAGACTCAAAACCCTTTGCCAGGTCGATGAAGATGGCTGCACAGTACTGTCTTTTATTGATGGCGGTTTTGATATCGTTTAGTACCTTGAGCGTGGCTGAAGTGCACCCATGTCCAGCTCGGAGACCGGATTGCACAGCGGAGAAGGTACGGTGGGATTCTAAATGGTTAGTGATCTGTTTATTAACTTGGCTTTCGAAGATTTTAGAGAGGTAGGGCAGGATGGATATAGGTCTATAACAGTTTGGGTCTAGAGTGTCACCCTGTTTGAAGAGGGGGATGACCGTGGCAGCTTTCCAATCTGTAGGGATCCCGAACGATATGAAAGAGAGGTTGAACAGACTGGAAATAGGGGTTGCAACAATGGCGGCAGATAATTTTAGAAAGAGAGGGTCCAGATTGTCTATCCCAGCTGATTTGTACGGGTCCAGGTTTTGCAGTTCTTTCAGAACATTTGCAATCTGGATTTGGGTGAAGGAGAAGCTGGAGAGGCTCGGGCAAGTAGCTGCGGGGGGTGCGGAGCTGTTGGCCGGGGTTGGGGAAGCCAGGAGGAAAACATGGCCAGCCGAAGAGAAATGCTTATTGACATTTTTGATTATCATGGATTTATCGGTGATGACCGTGTTGCCTAGCCTCAGTGCAGTGGGCAGCTGGGAGTAGGTGCTCTTGATCTCCATTGACTTTACAGTGTCCCAAAACTTGTTGGAGTTTTTTGAGTTTTTGTGCTGGTCAAGGGCAGTCAAGTTTTGAGCCAAGTGCTATATCTGTTCTTAGTTCTAAATTATTTGAAAGGGGCATGCTTATTTAAGCATCCGGATTAGTGTCCCGCTCCTTGAAAGCGGCAGTTCTAGCCTTTAGCTTGATGCGGATGCTGCCTGTAATCCATGGTTTCTGGTTGGGTATGTACGTACGGTCACTGTGGGGACGACGTCGTCGATGAACTTATTGATGAAGCCGATGACTGAGGTGGTATACTTCTCAATGCTATTGGATGAATCCCAGAACATATTCCAGTCTGTGCTAGCAAAACAGTCCTGTAGCATCATCTGACCACTTCTGTAAAAAGTGAGTCACTGGTACTTCTTGCTTTAGTTTTTGCTTGTAAGTAGGAATCAGGAGGATATAATTACGGTCAGATTTGCCAAATGGAGGGCGCTTGGAGCTAGAATTGGGATAATGTACACTGTACTAATGCCAATACAAAAAAAGAGTAACGAAGAGCAATGTACAATACGGCAAATAAGGCATTTGTGGTAAATACATGGGGCCTCCACCTTTATGCACCTTCGCCATTGTACAATGGTGAAAATAAACCGTACAGTAGTTAATGCCCTATTCTCTGTGTGTGTGTGTGTGCGTGTGCGCGTGCACGTGCGTGTGTGCGTGCGTGTGTGTGTGTGTGTGACCAGCTCTAGAGGCAGATGAGGCGTCAACACCACAGCCATACTTCTTTATCACGTTTTCTGTCCTAACACTCATCTGAAGCATACAGTGTTAAAATGACTGTCCACTGTTCCCCAGCTCTCTGCTGATAAAAATCTGACCACACAGTAGATGAGACATTCATTTGGATGAGGGAGGAAAAGACGAGAGGAGAGAATGAGAGGTACCTAGCATATGGAAGCAGTTTGTCAAGCAGGAGGGATAGGTGGGAGAGAGGCACAAGTAGACAGAAGTGGGGAGCAGGCAGGAGGGATTGGTTGATGAAGAAGAGAGTAGAAAGGGGAAATGTAGAAAACAGGATATCAGTTCTCCATGATGAAACAATCCTCCTTCCATCCTTTCTTTAGTTAGAGTTCGGTTCAGAGGCTTTGCTGGGGGGGGTGTATGAGTGCCTTCTCTGGCACCCTCCTCAGGTCAAAGCCTATACTGGTGATCTTCACTGCACTGTTTACTGTAACTGTTCGAGAAATGGCAGTTGGTCTGGGTTGGTGTTGGTTTATTTTAACATGGGTAGTTTACTCAAGTTTATGTATGCAGTAGGAGAGAAACATTTGTTTTCAGATGGAAATGTAATTTTTTAAACACGAAACAGTTTGCCCTGAAAATAGGTTGTGGTAGACAGCGAGAGGAGACTAACACATTCAAATGCACAGCATGACATCACTCAGAGTGAAACACTCTCCATCCAGATTCAGTTGATTAGTTAAATAATAACAAGGCTGTTCTAGGCCTTTCAGCTAAATTGAAACTGTCTGACTCCAGAGAAAAAACAAGGGGAGAGTTATAAAATAAAGATAGCAACAGGGAGGAGGAGAAAGTCAAAAAGACTGATAGAGAGCAAGATATGGCACGGAAGATTGAGAAATGGAAGACGTGTACAACTGAGAGACAACATGGCGTGAGGTATACAAAGAGATAGAGGTACAGACAAACACACCGTCTTGTGTGAGGTATGAATGGTGTTGGCTTTTTTAGAATTTGTTAAAGGCACAACTTGGGAGGTTCAAGTAAGGTCAGACTTGAATTCCAACACAGCCATCAGTGTAGAGAATTTCATTTTTCAATGCATAATAAATTATTTTCTGTTTATGAAAAAAACTCTCTCTCATTTCACATGGCAATGCCACACACAAATATAGACTGACCAGGCGAATCCAGGTGAAAGCTATGATCCCTTATTGATATAACTTGTTAAACCACTTCAATTAGTGTAGATGAAGAGAGGAGACAGGTTAGAGAAGGATGTTTAAGTCTTGAGACAATTGAGACACGAATTGTGCATGTGTGCCATTCAGAATGCAAGACAACAGATTTAAGTGACTTTGAACAAGGTATGGTAGTAGGTGTCAGGCGCACCGGTTTGATTGTGTCAAGAACTTCAACGCTGCTGGGTTTTTATGCTCAACAGTTTCCAGTGTGTATGAAGAATGGTCCACCACCCAAAGCACATCCAGCCAATTTGACACAACTGTGGAATGCTTTCGGCACCTTGTAGAGTCCATGCCCCAAGGCTGCTCTGAGGGCAAATGGGGGTGCCAATCAATATTAGAAAGGTGTTCTTAATGTTTTGTGCACCCAGTGTAGATAGACTAAGTTCATACACATTTTTAACAGATTTTTAACTGAGGTGAACGAGGGAACAAAAATAAATTCAAAAAAGTAGACCCTTTGTTAAAATACTATAAAAACCTCAACACCTAATGACCTAATCAAGACATTTGAGCATCTTGGGTAGGCAAAAAGAGGCATAGTCCGGCCATAATCTGAGAAGAAGTTCTCTCATTACTGGAAGCTTGCAATTTGGAAAATTTTAAGCACAACTTTTCAATGTTTCAGATTTAGATTTCCATGTTATTTTGAGAAGTGAAGAGGGGGGTCCGTTAAACATTTGTGTGTGTTTATCCATGTCTGTGTCTGTGCGTGTGTGCGTGTGTGTCCGTGCTTTTGTTATATAAAGTCTCTCTGTTGACACACAGAATGAGGTTAATTACTTTCTTGACCTTTTCTGGAAGCTTAAAGAAGTATTGTTATCAGAACGGATAATACAAACAGGGATGTTGAGTCAATGGCCAAAATGAAAATCACAGAATCTTTTAAAGTATAACCTTATTGACCTGGACCATTATTTATCAAACATTTTAATGTTCTAGCCTCTGACTTTGATTTAGACTGGGCCACCGATTCAGTGGCGACCTGTTATTCAGGGCAGTTTTGAGACCCACATTTTTAGCAAAAAATAAAGATAACAAATATTTTGGTATTAATATGTTTCACATATCAGTTTGCAAATTATGTAAAAAAATATATATATATATCATTGAGTTAATAAAATGGCCACAGATAAAATGATGTCAAATCAGGTTATATCTACAGTATCTTTGATTGGAATTAATATGTCAACACCATACTTTCAAAGTATTAGCTAGCAATCCTTATCATGAATCAAGTCAACAATCTACTGGCAAATCCTTTTTAATCCTTGTCATATGAAAAGAAATAATGAAGAGAAATTATAGAAAATACCTAGCAGTGCTCATCAGACATAAAAGTCTCAAGGTATTGCTCCCATGAGGTAGAGTACCTTATGATAAGTTGTCGACCACACTATCTACCAAGAGAGTTCTCATCTGTTTCATTCGTAGCCATCTATTTACCACCACAAAGCAAAGCTGGCACTAATACCGCTCTCAACCAACTCTATAAGGTCATAAGAAAAGAAGAAAATGCTTACCCAGAAGTGGCGCTCCTAGTGGCTGAGGACTTTAATGCAGGCAAACTTAAATCAGTTTTACCAAATTTCTTGCCAGCATGTCACATGTGCAACCAGAGGAAGAAAAATCCTAGACCACATTTAGTCCACACACAGAGATCCATACGAAGCTCTCCCTCACCCTCCAATTGGCAAATCTGACCACAATTCTATCCTCCTGATTCCTGCTTACAAGCAAAAACTAAAGCAGGAAGTACCAGTGACTCGCTCAATACAGAAGTGGTCAGATAACGCAGACGTTACACTACAGGACTGTTTTGCTAGCACAGACTGGAATATGTTCCGAGATTCATCCAATGGCATTGAGGAATAAATCACCTCAGTTATTAGCTTCATCAATAAGTGCATCGATGACGTCGTCCCCACAGTGACTGTATGTACATATCCCAACCAGAAGCCATGGATTACAGGCAACATCCGCATCGAGCTAAAGGCTAGAACTGCCGCTTTCATGAAGCGGGAGACTAATCCGGATGCTTATAAGAAATCCCGCTATGTTCTCAGACTAACCATCAAACAAGCAAAGAGTCAATACAGGATTAAGATTGAATCCTACTACACCAGCTATGACGCTCGTCAGATGTGGCAGGGCTTGAAGATTATTAAGGACTACAAAGATAAACCCAGACGCTAGCTGCCTAGTGACGCTAGCCTACCAGACGAGCTAAATACCTTTTATGCTCGCTTCGAGACAAGCAACACTGGAGCATGCACGGGAGCACCAGCTGTTCTGGATGTGTGATAATGCTCTCGATAGCCGATGTGAACAAAACCTTTAAACAACATTCACAAAGCCTCTGGGTCAGACGGATTACCAGGACATGTACTCAAAGCATGCGTCGACCAACTGTCAGTTGTCTTCACTGACATTTTCAACCTCTCCTTGACCAAGTCTGTAACACTTACATGTTTCAACCAGACCACCATAGTCCCTGTGCCCAAGGAAGCGACGGTAACCTGCCTAAATGATTACCACCCCGTGGCACTCACGTCTGTAGCCATGAAGTGCTTTGAAAGGCTGGTCATGGCTCACATCAACAGTATCCTCCTGGATACCCTTGACCCACTCCAATTCTCATACCTCCCCAACAGATACACAGATGATGCAATCTCAATCACACTCCACACCACCCTTTCCCACCTGGACAAAAGGAACACCTATGTGAGAATGCTGTTCATCGACTACAGCTCAGCGTTCAACACCATAGGGCCCACAAAGCTCATCACTAAGCTAAGAACTCTGGGACTAAACACCTCCGACGGGCCGCCCCCAGGCGGTAAGAGTAGGCAACAATACATCTGCCAAGCTGATCCTTAAACACTGGGTCCCCTCAGGGGTGTGTACTTAGTCCCCTCCTGTATTCCTTTGTTCACCCACGACTGCGTGGCCAAACACAACTCCAACACCATCATTAAGTTTGCAGATGACACAACTGATCACCGACAACGATGAGACGGCCTATAGGGAGAAGGTCAGAGAACTGGCAGTGTGGTGCATGAACAATAACGTTCCCCTCAATGTGAGCAAGACAAAGGAGCTGATCATGGACTACAGGAAAAGGCGGGCCGAACAGGCCCCCATTAACATCGACGGGACTGTAGTGGAACGGGTCGAGAGTTACAAGTTCCTTGGTGTCCACATCACCAACGAACTATCATGGTCCAAACATACCAAGACAGTCATGAAGAGGGCACAACAAAACCTTTTCCCCCTCAGGTGACTGAAAAGATTTGACATGGGCCCCCAGATCCTCAAATGTTCTATAGCTGCACCATCCAGAGCATCCTGACCGGTTGCATCAACGCCTGGTATAGCAACTGCTCAGCATCTGACCAAGGGGGTAGCGCGAACGGCTCAGTACATCACTGGGGTCAAGCTTCCTGCCATCCAAGACCTATATAATAGGCGATTTCAGAGGAAAGCACATGAAATTGTCAGAGACTCCAGTCACCCAAGTTATAGACTGTTTTCTCTGCTACCGCACGGCAAGCGGTGCCGGAGCGCCAAGTCTAGAACCAAAAGTCTCCTCAACAGCTTCTAACCCCAAGCTATTCGACTGCTGAACAATTCATAAAAATTGCCACTGGACAATTTACATTGACACACCCCCCCCAAATTGTTATATTGACTACATCCGTCCTAGCTCGCTCCTTAATGTCTTAATCGAAATTACGGGTTGCCTCTTATCGGCTTGTCGTCCCCTTTTATCATAGTTTGTACATCTCAATTGTCATTAGAAACCATATTTGTTTAAGCCAGTCAGCCATATCAGCTATGTTTTTTTAAAGGTAGTAAATGAAGCTGAATGAACTGTTTTGCTGCCAGACAAGGCTCCGCTGATAAACCAGGTGTAGCAGTAGTAAGATGTTGGGACTGCTGTTGGGACAGCTTTTTGTAGGTCCTAACAGTTTCTGGGCACCATTTGTGCCATGACAATATTACCCAGTTAATTCTGCTGCAGCGCCAGAGACACTACTCAAATAAATGCACTTAAGTAACCATCCCACCCCCAAATATATACACACACACTTACACACTACATTTCTGCATATAGTACATGACAGAGATTTTAGAGTGTCTCCAAATGGCAGATACCAGTAGCTGGGCCAATGTATTAGTATTTTCTTTCCCTGAGTTTTTTATGTGTTTTCATCTGTCTTACTCACTGACCTTTGTAACCCTCCATCTCTCTCAGTTAGCCATCTGATCTCTAGGATAAACATCCCAAGAACAATTAAAAGAGATATGAAGGATGACAAAATAATTAGCATGGGGCCAGTGTAAATCCGGGGAGATTGTGTGCACTCAATGCAAGACAAATAAACAATAATTTGGATGAATGACAACAAACACATTAATTGTCCGCGTGCTGAGAGAAATAAAATAAAAATACATATATTACCAAAATGAAAAGATGTCGCTACTTTCCCTGCTTCCCTACTCCAAAACAAAACAGAATATTTTTTGCTGATTGAATCATCAGCTCATTTTGGTTGATAAAAGGACAGTGGGTAGGCTTGGAGGAAACTGAGAGAATGTTCTGGAAGTTTCTGTCAGAGGTCTAGCTGGTTGGAGTGTCTGTAGTGAACGCCAATCTCTTGATTTAGCTTTAGCGCCCATGGCTAGCTCTTCTTCAGGTGAACTCAGGAGCAGAAAGGTTCTTTGAAATGTAGCTGATTCGCCTCGTCTCGCTGCAGGCCCTGAATAGCAATCATTAACCCAGTCAGATGAAGTTACAAAAAAATACATGGGAGTCTCTAGTGGATAATTATGATAGTCAAGAACGTTGGAAAGCAGCTCAGTGTTTCTTTTAAATGCTAATGTTTGTTTCCCCGACACCATTTTACAAATGCTAATGTATGTGTATCCGAACGCCAGTTTAGCACCAAACGGAAAATGGTCTAGACTGTTTGGTGTGGAAAGGGGGTTGCAGACTAGCTCACACTCACTTCCATTGAACATTTAATATATTTCCTTTTTAACAACTCTCTGTGTATGAGTGCCACCCTGCCCCCCTCTCCTGCAGTTGCTGCTGTGATGAGGGCTCTCTGAAGAGGTACTGTCAGGGGTACGATAGGCTGGAGCAGGTACACGGTGCCTTTAACCACTGATCTAGGATCAGATTACCATATTAGGAGCATCTTCTACCCAAATAAGACTGGTGTTAAGAGGAATGTTCGGTTTGGTACGACAAAGGAGAGGATTGCATTTAAGGAAAAAATCAGTGAAATCTCAATCCTCACTGCACACATTGAAGAGTAGCCTTTCTTTAGAGTGATGAAGAGAATATAGCAGGCTTATTATGATTATCACAGACTATTCCCAGCCTGTAAAATACCATCTCCCCTCCGGCTGGGAGAGGAAAGCTTCACGCCGTGATCAATAACACAGATTAAACTCCAAAAAGCCCAGCAAGTCTTGACGCTTTAATTGCAAAGTTTATAGTGTATAGCCACAGAGGCAATACAGTGCCTGTCTGTTTCGCTCTCTATCTCTCTATTTTGGGGGATTTTCTGGTGGAAAAACAAGACATTCATTTGATTTCTCTATCCCTCTGTTAACAATGGATTCTAGGAGAACAACAGAGCACCTTGCGCATCTCTTTCACAGCCTCTAAGTGACAGATACAATGCAATCATTAGTTACCCAGAAAGGGCTGGAAATTTGCACCAGAATGGCTCCCCTAAACCCACAGAGAGAGTCAAAATGGCCTCACCATTTCAACACTATGCTCATTTATAACCCTTTGTTTGCATTTAATTACTGAGAGAGCTTTTTCACCCACAGAGAAGGTATTCATTCAATTCAGACTGCCTGACCTTGGTTCTGATGGAAGGCAAGTGTTTAGGCAGGCGTGTGAGTGCGCTCTGCTTTCTGTGTGTGTGCGTGTGTATTTGTGCACACGCCTGTATGTGTATGTACATTTCGCTCCGGTCCTCATGTCACACTCTGGCACTCTCTGGCCCCAGATTGCAGTCTCGGGGCAGAAGGATGTGAGTAAAATGCCACACGTTCCACCCCTCTCTAGCCCTCCTTCTCTCCCCTGTCCCCAGAGGTTCACAGCTCCAGCTGGGGTGTGAAGGATCAGGCTCGGTCATGAGAATAACCCTCTGAGGAGCTTGTGATGTGTGCTGAGGTTGAGATGAGGTAAACACTACAAAATGCTCTGGGGTGGCACCGGTTAGGAGAGAGTATAAAGGGAAATTTATGTTGGCTACTCGCCAGGTATAAAGAGATAAATAAGTGAAAACTGAAAATTCTAATCAAAGAGGGGGTCAATGTTATGAGTAGATAGGAGTAAGAGCCGTATTGGGGAATAAAGTTGCATGTTGGGTAGTTGGAGTCTAGAAATTAGAATACATGAGATAGAAGGAAAGACCTGTCTAGGGGAGAGAAGAGGGGATGTCATTCAAAACTGCTTGTGCAGCATCACAGCGAGAAATGGATTCAGACTGAGAAATTAAAACCTGTTAAAGAAATCCAGTGTGAATATGTTCTCATCGTGGCATTACCTTGAGGTAATGTCTGTGGAAAGTATTTTATTTTATTTCACCTTTATTTAACCAGGTAGGCAAGTTGAGAACAAGTTCTCATTTACAACTGCGACCTGGCCAAGATAAAGCATAGCAGTGTGAATGGACAACAACACAGTTACACATGGAGTAAACAATAAACAAGTCAATAACACAGTAGAAAAAAGAAAAAAAGAAAAAAAAGAGAATATATACATTGTGTGCAAAAGGCATGAGGAGGTAGGCGAATAATTACAAATTAGCAGATTAACACTGGAGTGATAAATGATCAGATGGTCATGTGCAGGTAGAGATACTGGTCTGCAAAAGAGCAGAAAAGTAAATAAATAAAAACAGTATGGGGATGAGGTAGGTAAATTGGGTGGGCTATTTAATTATGGACTATATACAGCTGCAGCGATCGGTTAGCTGCTCAGATAGCAGATGTTTAAAGTTGGTGAGGGAGATAAAAGTCTCCAACTTCAGCAATTTTTGCAATTCGTTCCAGTCACAGGCAGCAGAGAACTGGAAGGAAAGGCGGCCAAATGAGGTGTTGGCTTTAGGGATGATCAGTGAGATACACCTGCTGGAGTGCGTGCTACGGGTGGGTGTTGCCATCGTGACCAGTGAACTGAGATAAGGCGGAGCTTTACATAGCATGGACTTGTAGATGACCTGGAGCCAGTGGGTCTGGCGACGAATATGTAGCGAGGACCAGCCGACTAGAGCATACAGGTCGCAGTGGTGGGTGGTATAAGGTGCTTTAGTAACAAAACGGATGGCACTGTGATAAACTGCATCCAGTTTGCTGAGTAGAGTATTGGAAGCTGTTTTGTAGATGGCATCGCCGAAGTCGAGGATCAGTAGGATAGTCAGTTTTACTAGGGTAGGTTTGGCGGAGTGAGTGAAGGAGGCTTTGTTGCGGAATAGAAAGCCGACTCTAGATTTGATTTTAGATTGGAGATGTTTGAAATTAATCTGGAAGGAGAGTTGACCATCTAGCCAGACACCTAGGTACTTATAGTTGTCCACATATTCTAGGTTGGAACCATCCAGGGTGGTGATGCTAGTCAGGCGTGCGGGTGCAGGCAGTGAATGGTTGAAAAGCATGCATTTGGTTTTACTAGCATTTAAGAGCAGTTGGAGGCCACGGAAGGAGTGTTGTATGGCATTGAAGCTCGTTTGGACAGTGTCCAAGGAAGGGCCAGATGTATACAGAATGGTGTCGTCTGCGTAGAGGTGGATCAGGGAATCGCCCGCAGCAAAAGCAACATCATTGATATATACAGAGAAAAGAGTCGGCCCGAGAATTGAACCCTGTGGCACCCCCGTAGAGACTGCCAGAGGACTGGACAACATACCCTCAGATTTGACACACTGAACTCTGTCTGCAAAGTAGTTGGTGAACCAAAGTATGACCTGCTGTACATATTTATTTTTCCTGAATTTATGCTTTGATCTCCAAATGCTCTGCTACCACAAATTAAATGAAACTATTCAATTTCACACATTTTATATGCCCAATATTGGCTTGCTCAAGATTAAATCTAATTTGTTGGAGCAGGCCAAGCAAGGAAACCTCAACATGGTGTGTAATTTTAAAAGTATGTTTTTTAATTCAAATATTATATAATTTCAAGACGTGCACATATTTTGTAAACGTGTGTATCACAAATAAGTGAATAATAAAAATGTTATGTTCTGTAGAGATAATTCCATGACAACTGTATGTTTTGTCCACCCCCTGCAGAAGTCAACCCTCTCTTTACTTCAGTTCATTATACCTTTTTCTCCTGAAATAATCCTAATAAGCATCCCATCCCCCATGTTGTTATACTGTTGATCGATGTAACATCCAAACGTTTCCAAATTGCACATCCATTTTCCCCCTCATATAGTCACTCGAAACCAGATGCGAAATTGCATTACTTTACTGCACACAAAGAGGCAGTGGAATCTGAGGTAAGTGTTTCAGTGTGAGTGATCAGGCTATGGCATACCATGCATATTGACTCTCTCCCTCTCACTGTGTGTGTGTGTGTGTGTGTGTGTGTGTGTGTGTGTGTGTGTGTGTGTGTGTGTGTGTGTGTGTGTGTGCACATACTCTGCAATTCATCACACAAGTGTAACCTATATTTAAGCGTGGATTCTCACAGACAAATGGGAAAATGTAGAGTTGGAACAGAAAGAGGGAGTGTGCGCGCGCACACACACACACACACTCCCACAGACACACACTCAGTATTTCTGGCAGCTTGCCAGAGGTGTTTATCAGGTGGGTAATTACTGCAGTGGTCCCTCACTAGGCTAAAACAACATGATATACCCCACCACAAACCCACAAACACACCCTAAAATGACCACAAAGGACTAGGGCTAATAAATGATACACCCATCGGCATCCAGAGGCAAATATAAAATGGGAATTCTGACACCAGCTTAGAGCAGTGGGTGTGTATGCATGTCCATGTGCTTGTGAGTGTCTCCTTCCCCTGGGACTAAACACCGCCATAAATCAACCCATTGCCGCACAGGGAACTGTTCCATAGCCATGATTATCTCCTAACAAAAGCAACAGAAGGACTTCCACACTGACACTGCGTGTTCGAGGGGAGCGAGTAGAGCTTTAGACACGAATCACTTGAGGGTTACTTTTTTCTTTGGCTTTGCTAATTGATTTTAATTATACAGGCAGTTATTTTAAATAAGAACTGATTATAATTATTACTTATCTTCAGCACCACCGGCAATACACCAGAAAACACAAGTTAAAAGGCTTTTTTTACTTCCATTTTTTTTATATGCGACCAAATGTAGAGATAAGGAGCAATGCAGTGTAGGATGATTGTTGCAACTTGTCTTTCTCTAATTAATGGGATGTCTGGAGGAGTGGGTGTCAATATGACACCTGGTAAAGCATATGGGCATACTGAGTATAATGTAGGTAGGTTGATAGTCAAATTAGATCTCTCTCTCTCTCTCTCTCTCTCTCTCTCTCTCTCTCTCTCTCTCTCTCTCTCTCTCTCTCTCTCTCTCTCTCTCTCTCTCTCTCTCTCTCTCTCTCTCTCTCTCTCTCTCTCTCTCTCTCTCTCTCTCTCTCTCTCTCTCTCTCTCTCTCTCTCTCTCTCTCTCTCTCTCTCTCTCTCTCTCTCTCTCTCTCTCTCTCTCTCTCTCTCTCTCTGAGTTAGTAGGCATTTACATCCCTCCCCCTATCTGAAAGGTTATTGACAGGAAATGTAACCTTTGATTCAATATGCAGATCTATTGGTTGAAAAAATACAATTAAACCGCACATTTGCTTAAAGATAATGTGGGGGTTGGATGAAAAATGATTCCTATAATCACATACCATAAACACTCAGTGGTTATATCCTTGGCTCTGAAGAGGTGACACATGCCTTATGCATCCAATTATGCCTGATGCTATTGTATCATTGTATAACTCATCCCTACTTCATTCAATACATTGATTAGTACGTGGATGTGTATGTGTTGACTTGCTTTGATCATGTCAGGATAATGCCTTCTAATGATGGTCTAATGCCCTGAGAGTGGAGAACATGTTCTCCAACATGAAGTGAAAAGGAGAAAACACAGTTTGTACATACACACCGACATGTACATACCCACACCATGAATTCAGGATCAGACTGAGAGGTATTATAGGTATTCAGCTACTCATAGAGGACAACAAATAAAATAAAAAGTTATTAAAACCAGCAAGTTTAAACCAGCAAGTCTGTCTGTCTGGGACATACTGGATACTTACCCTCCTATGTCATCTCTCTCTGGACTCAGTCACCTCCCTCTGAACAGCCCAGTCATTTCTCCGATTTACTCTGTGATGTGAGTCTGGGTCAGGCTTGTTCTCTCATGACTGAGGTCGGTCTCTATCAGCCTCCCCAGCATAGGGGTCAGTGGGACAGTCATTCAGAGCATTAGGGCTGACAGTGTGATCTCTGTCCCAGCCAGGCTCTAGATGGATCATCCCACAGGGGCAGGGAGCAGAGCACTTAGCCCAATGGCGTGCCACCATTCACAGGTTGAACTTTTACTAGACCCTGCAGCTTCCTCCAGGGGACCATCTTTGGCAGAGTGGCACAGAGGTAGACCCTCAAACCTGGCAGTCCCAGACCCTCTCAGATCCTTTTGAATCACATGCCACACATGTCCCCGGGTGAGACCAAGCGACACTGTTAAAAGCCAATATTCAGACTGGAGGTTAAAATGGAAGAGACATTAATTAGAAATCAAGCAGGGGGATGACAATGATAGGGTGTCTGTCTAAAAGCTTTGCATTAATTGACTGAAACAAAATAGTGTGATCATTTCAACTTGATAAGACCCTTTACAAAATAAATGTAATGCACGATACACATTGTAGTTGAAGAGATCTCACTTTACCAAAGCAGAATGATGTTGAATAGTATGGTAGCCTTGCCCTCTACAGTGCCTTCATAAAGTATTCATACCCCTTGACTTATTACACATTTTGTTGTGTTACAGCCTGAATTCAAAATGGATTAAATATATGTTTTTCTCACAGCCATCTACATATAATACCCCATAATGACAAAGTGAAAACATGTTTTTAGAAAATTTTGACAATGTATTGACAATGAAATACAGAAAAATCCCATTTAGATACTGTAAGTATTCGCACCCCTCAGTCAATATGTGGTAGAAGCACCTTTGACAGCCATTACAGATGTGAGTCTTTCTGGGTAAGTCTCTAAGAGCTTTCCATACCTGGATTGTGCAACATTTTCCCCTTCTTATTTTCAAAATCCTTCAAGCTCTGTCAAATTGGCTGTTGATCATTGCTAGATAACCAGGTATTGCTATAGATTTTCAAGTAGATTTAAGTAAAAACTGTAACTCGGCCACTCAGGAACATTCACTGTCTTCTTGGTAAGCAATTTCAGTGTAGATTTGGCCTTGTGTTTTAGGTTATTTTCCTGCTGAAAGGTGAATTAACCTGTCTACGATACTGGTTCCCAATTGGGAATCAACCCTCCCACGTTCAGCTGAAACGGTGGCGCATGGAACGCAAAAATATTCTTAAAAATATTTAACCTCCACACATTAACAAGTTCAATAGCTCAAATGAAAGATAAACATCTTGTTCATCTAGCCAGCAAGTCAGATTTCTAAAATGTTTTACGGCGAAAACATAGCACATATATATGTAAAACCACCACCAGACACAGCTCATTTCAATAGCCAAAACATGCAATCAACAAACGCAGGATTAAAAAATAAATCGCTCACTAACCTTTTGAAAATCTTCATCAGATGACAGTAATATGACATATTACACAGTACATATTTTTTTTTTCAATAATATGCCATTTATATCCATAAATGTCCATTTACAGTGAGTTCACCTTCAGAAATTACTCAAAAATGCCCGCAGGAAATCTATGTAGCGCGGCAAGATAACGTAAATAGACATCATAAACTTTGACTAAATATACATGTTCTACATATAGTTAGAAAGATACACTGCTTCTTTATGCAACCGCTGTGTTAGATTTATTTTTAACGTTACAGAAATCGCACACTATTCCATATGCTGAGACAGCGCTCAGTTCCAAGCTACATTTCCACGTAATGTTGGAGTCAACAGAAACACAGATTTAAGCATAAATATTCCCTTACCTTCGATGGTCTTCGTTCAGAATGTTCTGGAAGGCTTCATACTTACCCAATACATCGTTTGGTTTCAAGTCTTGCGTCTTTGTATTAGCTACTGCTAATAACATCAGCTGAAATGCACCCAAAACGTCCTCTGGTCCGGATAAGTTGCGCATCAAAACTTCAAAATTACACATTATATGTCGACTAAACAGGTCAAACTAAGTGCAGAAGCAAGCTTTATGATGTTTTAGACGTGCAAAACAAACTTCAATTCAATCGGCCATCGTCTGCCCTTCTCTTGAGTGCTGGAAACAAAGGAATGGCTGGGACCAATTCGCGCCCATACGCACAGCCTATTCTCTCGTGGCACGCACTAATTTCACTCCCATAGGGTCAATTCTCGTGGGATTTGAACGATTTGAAGCTCTAATGAAAGAGGACATCTAGCGGAAGAGATAGAAATCATAGCTGGTTGGGAAGGGTGGGGGCCATGACGTCAAAGTTGCTCCAACTTTCATGGCCACAAAAACTAGTTTGGAAGAATGCCTGCCCTGTGAGTTCTGCTATACTTACAGACATAATTCCAACGGTTTTAGAATCTTTAGAGTGTTTTCTATCCAATAATAATTTTTATTTGCATATATTAGCAATTTTTGACAGATTTTTTTTCCAGTTTACTAGGGGTACCCAATCTCTCCAAAGGGGGCGTATGTCTGCCATATCCTTAACAGGTTTTAATCTCCCAGTGTCTGGTGGAAAGCAGAATGAACCAGGTTCTCTTCTAGGATTTTATGTGTGCTTAACTCCATTTCTTTAATTTTTTTTATCCTCAAAAACTCCCCAGTTCTTCAATGATTACAAGCATACCCATAACATGATGCAGCCACCACCATGCTTGAACATATGGAAAGTGGTAGTAATGTGTTGTATTGGATTTGCCACAAACATAACACTGTATTCAGGACAAAAAAGTGAATTGCTTTGCCACATTTTTTGCAGTATTACTTTAGTGCCTTGTTGCAAACAGGATGCATGTTTTGGAATATTTTTATTCTGTGTAGGCCTTCTTCTTTTCACTCTGTCAATTAGGTTAATATTGTGGAGTAAAGACAATGTTGTTGATCCATCCTCAGTTTTCTCCTATCACAGCCATTAAACTCTGCAACTAATTTAAAGTCACCATTGGCCTCATAGTGAAATCCCTAAACGGTTTCCTTCCTCTTTGGCAACTGAGTTAGGAAGGATGCCCGTATCTTTGTAGTGGCTGGGTCTATTGATACACCAGCCAAAGTGTAAGTAATAACTTCACCATGCTCCAAGGGATATTCAATGTTTGCTTTTTTATTTTTACCCATCTACCAATAGGTGCTCTTCTTTGCGAGGCATTGGACAACCTCCCTGGTCTTTGTTGTAACGTCTGCTTCCAACTCACACTCTCATGCACGTAGATCTCCAGAACGCAGCTCACTTTCCAGCACACTATCCAGCTCACACACTCACACACACAAATCCCCTGAACACAGCTCACTCTCCAGATCCCAATCACTCAAATTATTATCACCTGTTCACACACCTGTATGTCATTATCACACATGATTTAGTTCAGTTCATTGCACCCTATCTTTGTGAGGTATTGTTTGTTTTTTGACACACTTCTCTTCGGAGCTCTGTTTTTCCTGGGATTTAATCCTCCCGTGTATGATCGTTTTTGCCCGCATCACTAACAATGCCTTTTGCCTATTCCCTGCCTGTACCTTAGCCTATCGGATTACCTGTTATTCACCTATTGCCTGATCTCCCGGATGACGTTACTAGCCTTTTCCCTGCCTGTACTGTTGCCTTTCGGAAACCCCTGTGTATGACCTGCTGCCCGCCCCTGGACCCAGCTAACTGCCTCCTCCTGTGGTCCTTGACATTAAACATCTGCTGCGCCCTGCGCTTGAAACCAGCTCTCTGTCTCCCTCATGTTCATTATATTTGTGGTTGAATCTGTTGTATGTGTGGAGTACAGAGATGAGGTAGTCATTCAACAATCATGTTAAACACTAGTATTGCACACAGAGTGAGTCCATTGAACTTATTATGTGACTTGTTATGCAAATGTTTTGTCTTGAACTTATTTATGCTTGCCATAAAAAAGGATTTGAATTCTTATTGACTCAAGACATTTAAGCTTTTCATTTTGAATTCATTTGGAACATTTTGGAAAAACAATTCCACTTTGACATTACGGGAGAATTGTGTGTAGGCCAGTGACAAAAAAATCTTATTTGAATCCATTTTAAATTCAGGCTGTAACACAACATAATGTGGAAAAAGTCAAGGGGTGTGGATACTCTCTGAATGCACTGTATATGGAAATATGCTGTATGTGGAGCTTGCTGCAATCTTATGTTACTCTTCAGCCAGTGAATAGTGAGTGCAGAATATATAGAAATAGGCAAGACCTTAGTCTGTATCTGAACCATTCATATCCAACAATAGGATAAGAAACCATTTGTCTATTCCAGAGTCAGAATTGTGCTATTGTCCTATGCTATGTAGTTATGATGGGAAGATGAAGCTTTATCTTTATAATGGTCCTGGGCTTTGAGTAAAAGTTTATAGTCCATTCTTCGCAATGAATGAGGTGGATTGGAAGAGGTCATTGCTGTAAAGGTCTTGTGATATCTTATCCTCCTCTCTCCTCTTCTTCCATAATGGAAAGTGGACCCGGCGATAATCAAAAATGGCCGCTATGAATTCGAAAACTAGGAGAAAATCTGCATGACGGGTCTATGAAAATATGGCTGGTAAGGAGGCATTTATGTATTTTTACCCTGTAAAGTAGCCTCTTTAAATTCATGGGAATCAGCAAGTTTGACCCCATCTGCCTGAACTGCTGTGCGACAGATAATTCTGTCCCCACTTCTCGATATGACCTTCAGTTCCACTTTGATGGTGTAAATGTAATCGTCTGCCCACTTTGATAGCATAAATGTAAAAATATGGCATTTCTGTGAACTCCAGATTAGATCAACTATGGATTCCTATAGCCGGAGATATCGGAGGTAATCTGAATTTAGAGAGAGAGAGAAAGAAAACGAGAGCAATAGAAAGGGGAAGAGAGAGAAAGAGAGCAAACAATAACACTTTACAAACATGTAAGTTGATAAGCATGTAGTTGACATTAATTAATTATTAACGAATGCATCATGTACATTGTACATGTTTACAGTTCACAATGTTAATTACCAAAAACACCAACACATTATTTGTGAGGAATCGAGATCATAAACAATTATCCAATGCCCTGCTGTTACATTGGTTGCTAAATTATACACTTGTATAGTTTTCACCTTTCAGCAAACTGTTTGATTGGAGTGAAACTATAATCTATGATAGGCTAAAGCATAGTAGCCACATTAACACATAAATCATGAATCCTAACAACCAGCCTCTTGACAGTTATCATTTAACATTATTTCCCAGAATCCCCATTCTCATCACCTGACACCATGGTTCTATAGGTGAATAGTCTTCCTTGTTCTCCATCTGCAGAGAAAAAATAATGAGACACCGAACGACCTTATAGTACCATAGTTTTGTTCTGGGGTCTCTCATCTGGCTCTGACAGTAGGCCTATTGTTCAGTTCTGCCACAGGCTACAACTCTCACAGCCAATGTAGCTAATGAGGCTATTATGGCATCAGTGTGGAAAGTTAAAATGGTTGTAAATGTGTGACCTGGATGGATGTTTCCTTGTATCTTATTCGTAAACAATATTTTTAATTCTGCTTATTACATGTGTGCATAATAATTTGACAGCAGGCCACCTTTGTATCAAGAGGTGGTTGTCGCTGGCGAAGCGCAATTTCTCTGGACCCTCCCGCAAAGTCTGAGTCTAGACTACCGATCGCTGTCCATAGTTCTGAAATTGCAACGTCTACGCTGCTGCCTATCGATAGGCTATCAGGTTGTGGTGCTTATGCTTGTATAAATGTTTATTTTTATTTTGTCGTAATTTTCTCATGTTAAGCCTAACAATTATGTTTCACGAAGCTATAGGGCTACCGTGTCGCAATGCTGCTATTTGGAATGCTGGCTGACGCAAAAAATGTTGGCTATTTACTTGTTCAGTAATTAAAGTGGGAAATTCAAACATTGCAGATTGTAAAATTAATTTTCGATGCAACAGCATACTAATCAGTAACCAATATATATTTTTAGAATATAGAACTGTCCTGTAGGCTATAGTCTACCTTAGCCATCCTTGCGCTCTCTCGCAGCTTTGAATTGACAGTTTCTGCTGCGTAAAACCAGTTTATTAATGCCAAATCATACAATCAGTCCACCGCCAAAATGATAGCTTACTGGAGATTGTTTCATTATGCAGACAATGCAGTCTAGCCTACTAGCCTATCTACATGTCATGCCCTGACCTGAGTATTCTTTGTTTTCTTTCTATGTTTTGGTTAGGTCAAGGTGTGACGAGGGTGGTATGTGTGTTTTTGTCTCATCTAGGGTGTTTGTACTGTCTAGGGGTTTTGTAGATTTATGGGGTTGGTTCCATCTAGGTGTTTATGTAGGTCTATAGTTGCCTAGATTGGTTCTCAATTAGAGGCAGGTGTTTATCATTGTCTCTGATTGGGAACCATATTTAGGCAGCCATCTTTTTGGGGTATTTCGTGGGTTATTGTCTATGTTATGTTGCATGTTAGCGCAGTGTTTATATAGCAGTCACGGTCGTCTTAATCGTTTTGTTGTTTTTTGTTTAAGTGTTCTTCGTGTTCTTCATTAAATAAAGAAGAATGTTTTCTAACCATGCTGAGCTTTGGTCCCCTCCATACGACGATCGTGGCACTACAGCTATATACATGATTTAGTTGGTATCCTACTTATTACCCTGTCGGCGCTATCCGTCTCGGGTTTTCAGGGAAAGGTCGAGGAGAAGGAGGGGGCTGGTGTTGTGCGGATAAGCTCCCTACTGCCAGAATCCCCCCTTCACGTGAACGCGCAGGCACTCATTGCTGTGACTTGCTTGTTAGTTGAGATTTCTGATCACGTTAGGCTGCATTTCACTTTATACAGTGCCTTGCGAAAGCATTCGGCCCCCTTGAACTTTGTGACCTTTTGCCACATTTCAGGCTTCAAACATAAAGATATAAAACTATTTTTTTTGTGAAGAATCAATAACAAGCGGGACACAATCATGAAGTGGAACGACATTTATTGGATATTTCAAACTTTTTTAACAAATCAAAAACTGAAAAATTGGGCGTGCAAAATTATTCAGCCCCTTTACTTTCAGTGCAGCAAACTCTCTCCAGAAGTTCAGTGAGGATCTCTGAATGATCCAATGTTGACCTAAATGACTAATGATTATAAATACAATCCACCTGTGTGTAATCAAGTCTCCGTATAAATGCACCTGCACTGTGATAGTCTCAGAGGTCCGTTAAAAGCGCAGAGAGCATCATGAAGAACAAGGAACACACCAGGCAGGTCCGAGATACTGTTGTGAAGAAGTTTAAAGCCGGATTTGGATACAAAAAGATTTCCCAAGCTTTAAACATCCCAAGGAGCACTGCGCAAGCGATAATATTGAAATGGAAGGAGTATCAGACCACTGCAAATCTACCAAGACCTGGCCGTCCCTCTAAACTTTCAGCTCATACAAGGAGAAGACTGATCAGAGATGCAGCCAAGAGGCCCATGATCACTCTGGATGAACTGCAGAGATCTACAGCTGAGGTGGGAGACTCTGTCCATAGGACAACAATCAGTCGTATATTGCACAAATCTGGCCTTTATGGAAGAGTGGCAAGAAGAAAGCCATTTCTTAAAGATATCCATAAAAAGTGTTGTTTAAAGTTTGCCACAAGCCACCTGGGAGACACCAAACATGTGGAAGAAAATTGAACTTTTTGGCAACAATGCAAAACGTTATGTTTGGCGTAAAAGCAACACAGCTCATCACCCTGAACACACCATCCCCACTGTCAAACATGGTGGTGGCAGCATCATGGTTTGGGCCTGCTTTTCTTCAGCAGGGACAGGGAAGTCAAAGTCCAGACCTGAATCCAATCGAGAATCTGTGGAAAGAACTGAAAACTGCTGTTCACAAATGCTCTCCATCCAACCTCACTGAGCTCGAGCTGTTTTGCAAGGAGGAATGGGAAAAAATTTCATTCTCTCGATTTGCAAAACTGATAGAGACATACCCCAAGCAACTTACAGCTGTAATCGCAGCAAAAGGTGTCGCTACAAAGTATTAACTTAAGCGGGCTGAATAATTTCGCACGCCCAATTTTTCAGTTTTTGATTTGTTAAAAAAGTTTGAAATATCCAATAAATGTCGTTCCACTTCATGATTGTGTCCCACTTGTTGTTGATTCTTCACAAAAAAATACAGTTTTATATCTTTATGTTTGAAGCCTGAAATGTGGCAAAAGGTCGCAAAGTTCAAGGGGTCCGAATACTTTCGCAAGGCACTGTACATTTTTTTGTCACCTTATTTAACCAGGTAGGCCTGTTGAGAACAATTTTTCATTTACAACTGCGACCTTGCCAAGATAAAGCAAAGCAGTGCGACAAAAACAACAACACAGGGTTTTGCTTGGGATAAACACTCCGACAGTCAATAACACAATAGAAAAATCAGTATACAGTGTTTGCAATATTAGTGAGGAGATAAGTCAATAAATAGGCCATAGTGGCGCAGTAATTACAATTTAGCAATTTACACTGGAGTGATATATGTGCAAGTAGAAATACTGGTGTGCAAAAGAGCAGAAAAACAAAAACAAATATGGGGATGAGGTAGGTAGTTGGTTGGATGGGCTATTTACAGATGGGCTATGAACAGCTGCAGCGATCGGTAAGCTGCTCTGACAACTGACGCTTAAAGTTAGTGAGGGAGATATGTCTCCAACTTCAGTGATTTTTGCAATTCGTTCCAGCCATTGGCAGCAGAGAACTGGAAGGAAAGGCAGCCAAAGAGGTGTTGGCTTTGGGGATGATCAGTGAAATATACCTGCTGGAGCGCGTGCTACGGGTGGGTGTTGCTATGGTGACCAGTGAGCTGAGATAAGGCAGAGCTTTACCTAGCAAAGACTTATAGATGACCTGGAGCCAGTGGGTTAGCTGACAAATATGTAGCAAGGACCAGCCAACGAGAGCATACAGGTCGCAGAGGTGGGTAGTATATGGGACTTGGGTGACAAAACGGATGGCACTGTGATATACTGCATCCAATTTGCTGAGTAGAGTGTTGGAGACTATTTTGTAAATGATATATACAGAGAAAAGAGTCGGCCCGAGAATTGAACCCTGTAGCTCCCCCATAGAAACTGCCAGAGGTCTGGACAATAGGCCCTCTGATTTCACACTGAACTCTATCTGAGAAGTAGTTAGTGAACCAGGCGAGGCAGTCATTGGAGAAACCAAGGCTGTTGAGTCTGCTGATAAGAATACGGTGATTGACAGAGTCTAAAGCCTTGGCCAGGTCGATGAAGACGGCTGCACAGTACTGTCTTTTATCGATGGCGGTTATGATATCGTTTACGACCTTGAGCTTGGCTGGGGTGCCCCTGTGACCAGCTCGGAAACCGGATTGCATAGCAGAGAAGGTACGGTGAGATTCGAAATAGTCGGTGATCTGTTTGTTCACTTGGCTTTCAAAGACTTTAGAGAGGTAGGGCAGGATGGTCTGTAACAGTTTGGGTCTAGATTGTCTCCCCCTTTGAAGAGGGTGATGACCGCGGCTGCTTTCCAATCTTTAGGAATCTCAGAAGATACGAAAGAGACGTTGAACAGACTGGTAATAGGGGTTGCAACAATGGCGGCAGATAATTTTAGGAAGAGAGGGTCCAGATTGTCTAGCCCAGCTGATTTGTAGGGATCCAGATTTTGCAGCTCTTTCAGAACATCAGCTGTCTGGATTTGGGAGAAGGAGAAGCTGGGGGGGGGGGGGGGGGGGGGGGGGGGGCTTGGGCCAGTTGCTGCGGGGGGTGCTGAGCTGTTGGCCGGGGTTGGAGTAGCCAGGTGGAAAGCATGGCCAGCCGTAGAGAAATGCTTCTTGAAATTTTCGATTATCGTGGGTTTATCGGTGGTGACAGTGTTTCCTAGTCTCAGTCTCAGGCTATTTCCTTTCCAGACGAAATTCTCCTCCTCCTTCTATTTTGGGACTGCAAGGCCTGACACACTTCATAATCATTTTGGTAGCTCATGTTGACCAATATGACCCGGCCAGGTCTCTGACCTCCTCCCTATAGGTTGTCTCATCATCGTTGGTGATCAGGCCTACCACTGTTGTGTCGTCAGCAAACGTAGTGATGGTGTTGGAGTCGTGCCTGGCCATGCAGTCGTGGGTGAACAGGGAGTACAGGAGGGGAACTGAGCACCAGTGTTGAGGATCAGCGTCGCAGATTTGTTGCTACCTACCCTCACCACCTGGGAGCGGCCCATCAGGAAGTCCAGGATCCAGATGCAGAGGGAGGTGTTTAGTCCCAGGTTCCTTAGCTTAGTGATGCTGAGCTGTAGTCAATGAATAGCATTCCCACATAGGTGTTCCTTTTGTCCAGGTGGGAAAGGGCAGTGTGGAGTGCAATAGAGATTGCATCATCTGTGGATCTGTTTGGACGGTATGCAAATTGGGTCTAGGGTTTCTGGGAAAATGGTGTTGATGTGAGCCATTACCAGCCTTTCAAAGCACTTCATGGCTATGGACATGAGTGCTACGGGTCTGTAGTCATTTAGGCAGGTTGCCTTTGTGTTCTTGGGCATAGGGACTATGGTGGTCTGCTTGAAGCATGTTGGTATTACAGACTCAATCAGGGACATGTTGAAAATGTCAGTGAAGACACCTGCCAGTTGGTCAGCACATGCCCGGAGCACACGTTCTGGTAATCCATCTGGCCCTGAAGCCTTGTGAATGTTGACCTGTTTTAAGGTCTTACTCACGTCAGCTCCGGAGAGCGTGATCACACTGTCGTCTGGAACAGTTGATGCTCTCATGCATGCTTCAGTGTTGCTTGCCTCGAAGCAAGCATAGAAGTGATTTAGCTCATCTGGTAGGCTTGTGTCACTGGGCAGCTCGCGGCTGTGTTTCCCTTTGTAGTCTGTAATAGTTTGCAAGCCCTGCCACATCCGACAGGCGTCGGAGCCGGTGTAGTATTATTCTATCTTAGCCCTGTATTGATGCTTTGCCTGTTTGATGGTTTGTCGCAGGGCATAGCAGGATTTCTTGTAAGCTTCCGGGTTAGAGTCCCGTACCTTGAAAGCGGCAGCTCTACCCTTTAGCTCAGTGCAAATGTTGCCTGTAATCCATAGCTTCTGGTTGGGGTATGTATGTAAAGTCACTGTGGGGATGACATCCTTAATTCCCCTTTTGATAAAGCCAGTAACTGATGTGATGTATTCCTCAATGTCATCGGAAGAATCCCTGAACATGTTCCAGTCTGTGATAGCAAAACAGTCCTGTAGTTTAGCGTCTGCTTCATCTGATCATTTTTCTATAGACCGAGTCACTGGTGCTTCCTGCTTTAATTTTTGCTTGTAAGCAGGAATCAGGAGGATAGAGTTGTGGTCAGATTTACCAAATGGAGGGCGAGGGAGAGCTCTGTACGCATCTCTGTGTGTGGAGTACAGTTGATCTAGAATTTCTTTCCCTCTGGTTGCACATTTAAGATTTTGATAGAGATTTGGTAGAACCGATTTCATTTTCCCTGCATTAAAGTCTATGGCCACTAGGAGCGCCGCCTTTGGGTGAGTGGCTTCCGGTTTACTTATTTCCTTATACAGCTGGCTGAGTGCGGTCTTAGTGCCGGCATCGGTAAATAAACAGCCACGAAAAGTATAGCTGAGAACTCTCTAGGCAAGTAGTGTGGCCTGCAATTTATTGTAATATACTCTACTTCAGGCGAGCAAAATCTAGAGATTTCCTTGCACCAGCTGTTTTTTACAAATGTGCACAGACCCCACCCCTCGTCTTACCGGTGCAGCGTGTATCCCACTAGCTGAATGTCCATGTCGTCATTCAGCCAAGATTCCGTGAAACATAGGATATTACAGTTTTTGATGTCCCGTTGGTAGGATATTCGTGGTCATACCTCGTCTAGTTTATTGTCCAATGATTGCACGTTGACGAGTAATATTGACAGTAACGGCAGCTTTCCTTGTTGCCTTCTGCGGGTCCGGACGAGGTATCCGGCTCTTCTTCCTCTGCGTCGCTTCCTTTTGCGAATAATTGGGATGTCTGCCCTGTGGGGTGTTTGGAGAATATTGGGTGAGTCCTGCTTGCTGCTGTTGTTGTTGTTGTTGAAAAAATCTTTGTCTAATCCGAGGTGAGTGATTGCTGTCCTGATATCTAGAAACACTTTTCTGCCGTAAGATACGGTTGCAGAAACATTATGTACAAAATCATTTACAAATATCTTGAAAAACCCACATAATAGCACAATTGGTTAGGAGACCGTAAAAAGGCGGCCATCTCCTCCGGCAAGACAGAGATGCTCTTCATCCGACGGAATGCTTGCCCATTCTCAGATGTTAGATAATCCGAGATGATCACATGTCATTTACATTGTAGTCCTTGTCAGATTCCCCTCCACTGATTTGCACCCTGGACGGGCTTCCTATTGCAGATCACATTATGTTCAGGATTCAACAGGGCCAGAAACAGGGCCAGAAAATGACCAGCTCCTTAACACCTCTCGGCCTGGATAAAGTGCTGCACTGTTATTATTTTTGTCTGTGATCTACAATTGCAGCATTCTTGAAGTTGTCTTCTCTTCAAGGATTCAGTGGACATTCAGCAAGACTTCAGCTGTGTACTGTTGCCTAATTGGTTGAATGAGTTGACATTCATAAACGCAAAGTCCCTTGCTGTTTGTAAATTCTGATTATATAACCACCTATTCAGAAAGCACTTTGATACTGATTTACTTTTGTACTAGGAACACACCCAGTACCTGTTGCTCTATGTTTATAATAAAAACATATGTTGTTTGTGCTTTTACTCTCGCAGTGAACAAGTTAGGTAGCAGTTTTGTACTTATCATATTGCATGTAATATGCTGTATATGTTACATTTTAGAAAATGGTAGATTCCATCATGTAATACGCCATCTACCATAACATGTATTTATGGTTTCAGCGTATACTGTACAAATGAATAACTTTCAACTAAATGTAATTTGCTAAAGGTGCATTGATTCTCCCCTGCTCCTCTTTATTCTCCCCTGTCCTTATTTCGAAATGTAGTTAACCTCAAATGACACAACAGGTTTGTTGTCTTTTTAATCATAACATATTGTCTTGCCTCACAGATATCATGATATACAATAAAGACAGAATGAACTGATTTATTTTCCATCACTGTGGCTTGTCCAAAATCCAACGTATACCACATACAGACACACTCATTCTTCTTATGACTAAAGGTGATATGGCTACACTGCTATGAAAAACATACGGTATATTATCAGCATCACAGATGATAAGGAATGTAATGATTAGTTTATATTTACACATGTCACCATGTGTTTTCCAAAACAATTTATAAACATGGATTGCGTAGGAAAAGATGTATATGTGCTGTTGTCTAGAATCGGCCATATAAAATCTTTTATCAGGATCTCCACAGAACTGGTCCAAATATGGAGCTGGAAAGTGAGGTACTGTGTTGCACATAAAGTATATGTAAACACTGTATTTGTGTGATTAATCTGTATTTATAAGGAAAACCTAAATAGTTGTTTTTCCATGTAACAGATTTACCTTCATTGCCTTTATTTTTTTGTGTCAGATGATCAATGCCTACAGGTTCCATCTGGTGCGGAATTTTAACAGGCAGTCAACCGAGCAAGCTTTCTACATTGACACCTTTGAAATGACTGGCATTTGAGGGAGCAAGAAATCAAAATTTAAGGTTGGTTAGATTATTCTCCTAATATCATAATACTATGTATTATGTTATATTTCACAGATTTTGAACTCAAGCCACTGTATCCTTGCTCTTTTAAATTTCAGATTGATCCAATGATGTACAAGTACATTATTGGCATCATCAATGAACACAACCACTGGACTGTGATGATAATAGCCACTAAGGCAGTACTAAGAACTAAGAAATACATACATAATACGGAATATACATGTGAACACATACACGTGTGTAAAATGTGTGTGTGCCATATGTGTGTATTTATGTGTGTGTAAAATGTGTGAATGTAATATGTGTGTATGTATGTATGTGTAATGTGTGTGTTTGTCCGTCTGTCTAAACTTGAAAGGTTATGCTGCCATCCCAAAAGAGGGCTCTGTTCCTCAACCCAATGGAGGAAAGTGCCAGAAAGATAAAAAGATGCCAGTGAGTGACAAAGTAAAAACTGCTTATAATATTATTTTTCTTAAGTCTTTGAAATGCTATACTGTTATTAATCTCTACAATATAAACAATAAAGTGTTTCAAAATGCTGTACTTTTATTAACACATATGTTCAGATCATTCCTGAGAGAGAAGGGGTGTAATATCTCCAGATGGACATGTGGTACTCTTCCTCACCCATGCCAACAAGATGTTGCTTCTTGTGGGGTCTTTGCCTTGAAAGTAAGTACGAGAGTATAAGTAATGCACAATTAACCTGCTGAATGTATACTGACTAAAAGGCAAAACAGAACTGTCAAAGTATATTATAGCTGTGTCGTAGAATCAGTTGCAAATTATAATCTTAAGTGTAACATAATTTTGTTGGGGAAAACTGAAATGCCCATGAAAAAAGGAGGAGTTGATTGTCTTTTCAAATACGGACAAAGATGTTCACATCATGAGAGAATAAATAGCAGACAATCTCCTCCAAAACTGGTATGTTCAAATTCTAATTTAGTATAATTGTAGATAAAAAAAATACATTTTTATGGATCTTTCAAGGTTATCTTTGATCTAACTTCTGATGGCCACTAAAACACATGTATTTAAATAATTGTGTTACAAGAAATCTATACTATTCCCTTTTTCCCTGTTCCCCTGTTTGCTCTGAAAATACATGTAAAGATGTAAAAACTGAGCCAACTGTGCCACTTCTGTGGGGAGGTGGACAATAATGATGAAAACACTAACTTGGTAATTGCTTGTTCACTCTAAAGGCACATTTTTACGAGTACCATTTTGTTTAAGCAGTAATATTTCTGGAGGTAGTATTATCCGCTTTGTCTGATAATGAAATAATTGTAATTCAAGAAAATGTATTTAATGTTTAAAATATCTTAACATTTTTCATCATGAATTTCATATTGGTTGTGACCGCTGCCCATGATGGTTCCACCAGTCCTGTATGAAAACCATCCCATCATTGGAGGATTGTGTCTGCGCTGCCTGTCACAATGAGGTTAGGCTTGAGTTCCAGGTGACGGTATCACCTGGAAAACTTTCCATAAAAAAGCTGTTGCAGCTTTCCAATATTTATTTATGCTATTTATTGTCTTTTTATATTTGATTTATTTTATACCTTAATGTGCAACGATCAAAATGAATATTTCCTATTTAATGTTTGTTAACTAACTTAACTTTCTGTGATGTTTTGTGTTATTGTGTGATAACATTTGTGTATTATCTTTATTTTCTTAAACATTACAAAATGTTTCTAAAATAAATGTTTATGTTTCTTTATACTCTAATTTAGCTTTCTGTGGCACACACTACTGGTCAACACGAGCTAACAAAATCATTCAGAAGTGTGCCAGGCCTTGCAGTCCCAAGATAGAAGGGGAGGGGGGATTTCGGCAGGCAAGAAAATAGCCTTGCTTTTTACAGACTAATACACTTGAAACAAATAGCCAAACTGAAAACTGCATTCATTACTAGTGCCTCCCTGCGATCAAACCAACACAAAAAAGCAAGTAGCAGCAATGAAGTGGGGGGGGGGGGGGGGGGTTCTGGCAGGGGGGAGCTTTTCAGCACAACACCGGCACTCTCACCAGAGGAACTGCCACTATTCTCGAGGGAAGGAAGAAGAGAAGGAGCAAGCCACTGTCATTGCCGGGCCCGGGCAGGGAGGTCTCTGTCGGGACTGGAAGGCTGCTAGTGATAGCTGCTGCATAAGTAGGCCTACTAGCTTCTACCTGCGATGGTGTTTCGTCAGTCGAGGATGCTTTTCTAATGTGGCTATCTTTTGTAATTTGGCATGAACTTGATCAGATAAGCTTTGTGCATGGCTTGGTCTTGCATTTTGTTTATCCATCTTGAACAACGCACTCACTCTCCATCTGAGTCCGACCTGATTCACCTAACTTTTCTTTTCTTACTTGATAGCCGATTAGGTGAGGAGGCCGAGGCTGACTGTTGAGATGCATGAAAACTATTGCCTGTCTGACTTACCTACTACCATGTAGATTGGACAACACAAACCCTTCACTTGCTATATGTGGAAATAAAAAAAGAGGATTGCTGTCAAAATTATTTATTTAAAAAATGTATAACATTCAGACATAGGTGTGATATGACGGGCGCATGGGCTACCTGAACTCGTGGACTCCCCAGCCTTGCAGGGTTTGTGGCGATTTCCGTTTTGCCAGTGGTTGTTGTGCATGAATGATACCTTCAGGCACTAATATACATTCCGACTTCTACAAATGACTTAAGTGTTTGGTACAGTACAGCTGAAGTTCCCTGAGGTTCTTAAAGGGGCAACCCCCCAGAGGAACTCTCCAGGGAAGAAGCCTTGATGGGATGACAGGCAGTGTTGTATTGTGTGTCTCCTGTGTGTAATGTTGCAGGAATGTTTCTGTAACCAAGCTGGTCTCAGAGTCGTCATAAGATATTAAATTAAAATCCGGGACACTCAAATGAGTATGATATGTTATGTTTGGTATGCTTACATAAGACAGGAGGTTACTTAAGGCAACAACTAAATGAGGGTGGTTGGTCAGGGTGGACAGGTGTGCATATAACGTGAACATCTAGCTACCCAAAGGTTGCGTGTTCAAATCTCATCACAGACAACTTTAGCTGATTAGCAACTACCTATTACTTTGTACCTACTTTGCATGTTAGCTTACCCTTCCCCGAACCAAACTCATTCCACGGAGGGCCGAGTGTCTGCTGGTTTTCGCTCCTCCCTTGTACTTGATTGATGAATTAAGGTCAATAATTAACAAGGAACCTGGTTGTCTAAGTCTTAATTGAAATGAAAAAAAACTGAAACCAGCAGGTTCAGGTTAGGTTAAAAAGTTAACCCTTTAACCTAACTCTAACCTTAACCTTAAGCCTAACCTTAACCCTAACCCTCAAGTCTAAGTAGGCAGCAGCCTCTCTGTGTTAGGGATGACTGTGTAACAGTCTGATAGCCACAACAAATTGCAATTCGTAACATATCATACAAATTGTAATTCGTAACATATCATATGAAATGGATATCCACAATTTAATACATACCATATGTAACATATTATATTAATTTGAGTCCCGGATATGTATTTACTATGTTATGTCTACCCCTGAGTCCAGGTTGCTGTAACAGTCAGACAGCGTGAGGTGACCTTCAGGGAACAGGTGTTGGGTGTCAGCGTTTACTCTGTCATGGCACATTTAGCAGCACTCTGCAAACAGACAGACAGAGAGAGATACACAAACACTGCAGATAGTTGTGAAAATATTTTATATTTCCCAATACCGTGGATCAGGTTTATAAAGTGGATACCTAGTCAGTTGCACAACTGAATGCATTCAACCGAAATGTGTCTTCCACATTTAACCCAACCCCTGCGAATCAGAGAGGTGCCGGGGGGCTGCCTTAATCGACTTCCACATCACCGGTGCCCGGGGAGCAGTTGTTGTCTGTGTACATCTGAGGGTTGGAATTAAGATTAGAGAATATACAGTATATGTGACAGGCAGTGGAGGCTGCTAAGGGAAGGACGGCTCATAATAATGGCTGGAATGGAGTGAATGGAACGGCATCAAACACATGGAATCTATGTGTTTGATGTATTTCATACCATTCCACCAACTCTGCTCCAGGCATTACCACGAGACCGACCTCCCCAATTAAGGTGCCACAGGGTTGTGCTCAATTCAGAATTTTGGAATCGACGAAGTTCAACTCATGAGGATGTAGAATTTGAGTGACAGGAAGTATAATGTACTTCAGTGCAATTCAAAGAAGTTCCATTCAGTCATATAACATGAGTTTCATTGAATCTGAAAGTTCACACTTCCAGATAACAAAGAATACAGTATATCCCTTTTCTCAATGTTCATGTGCTCTTTTAACCTTAGTGCTTAGAATAGCCAATTATATTTCCACCAACCATCGTTCATCGTATTGATGAGACCAAGGTGCAGCGTGATATGAATACATTCTTCTTTATTAAACAAAGAACACTAAACTAACAAAAGTGACGCTATAACACGAGTGATGACATACACATACACATAGACAATAACCCACAAAACCAAAACGTAAAATGGCAACCGAAATAGGATCCCCAATCAGAGACAATGATAAACAGCTGCATCTGATTGGGAACCCATTCAGGCCATCATAGACCTACATTTACATAGACATACCAAAACCCCATAGATGTACAAAAACCCTAGACAAGTCAAAAACACACATACCACCCTCGTCACACCCTGACCTAACCAAAATTATAAAGAAAACAAAGATAACTAAGGTCAGGGCGTGACAGGCTTGTTTTTGAAGGCTTTAGGGTTAAACTAATGAGTTCTGGGAAACAGCATACAGGTTTAGTTTTCCTTGATCATTCATTTTAAGAGTTTGTCCTGAAAATAAATAGTTTCAACAATATTATATATGCATGTATATAACGACATGTTTGATGTTTTACAAACAAGATGTATATTTGTATAGACCACACCTAATATAGAATAAAAAAGCCATTTGAATTTCATTGAATTAAATAGAATTGAACTTAATTCAAATTAAAAATCTGTATCCTGTTTACTACTTAAATTCAAATTCAATTCAAATTCAATAAATTAATTTATGAGGCATTCTCAATTCAATTCTTAATTGAGCACAACTCTGATATGCGAGCAAAAAATAGCTGTAAGTAGTAGTAGAAGACTTATTCGTTAGTTTACTCCAATCAGGGGACGGGTAGAATTTTGTATTTATTTTTAAATAAAGGGGATTAGAGTTGATGCAAACAATTAGTTTGATAGAACAAAATCTATCTGCGATATTAACACTGATCTACCACATCCAACCCCCAACCCCCGCAAAAAAATATTCAGAATAATGTTTTCGATATGAACATCCTTCTCTCTATCTCACATCTTGCTTGCACCAACCTCAGGCGCCTGAAGAAACGCTGCTGTTCTAATATGTACTTTTGATTCCCTTATCCACTTGAATATTTGTAAATAAAGTGTAACTACAGTCCATTATTACTTTGCATACTACCTTTTCTACTATTGGGAAGTTTTGACTTTACTCTTTTCATTGTTATTATTGATTATTGATGAATGTACTTACTGCATTGCTGAGGGAGCTAGCACATAAGCAGTTCACTACACCTTTTTTACCTGCTGTAAACTATGTATGGGAAGAATACATTTGATTTAGATTTTTTTTGTAACTGTCAGACGTTATGTGAATGTCTGTCCTAATAGCCATTACTCAAAGCAACAGAGAACAAAACAAATGTTAAACTTGTGTCATCTATCTTTTCCCTCGAGACAAAAAATCAATAGCCGTTGATGGCGGATATTAGAGATGAGGGTTGATGCAAAAAAACATAACAACAAGAAGACTAAACAAGGACCAGAGAAGTAGGACCAGAGAAGTATAGAATGGATGGGGACAATGGATCTTCCTCAGAGTCAATTAGTCTTCGTATTCTTTAATGATTTGTAGTTTGTTTTGTTTTGATCCAGGATGCAGTAGTGCAGAATGTTTTCCAGTCAGTGCCCAGGTGGTTTATGGGTAGAGGGAATGGAGTGGCTGTTTAACATGTGGCAGGAATTCGCAGCCATGTCCCGTATGACTCAATTGCTTTCAATTCATCCCCCAAACATTCATCTGGACCGTTGTCACCGGCAGATCAATAGCAGTAAATAAAGACAGAATACCAAGCAATATAATAATCATTCAAGCAACCAGACCTGGGGAGGGGTTGTGTGTGTGTGTGCGTGTGTGCGTGTGCAATGATGCAGGACAATGTGTGTTTGTGTGTGTGTGTGCGCGCGTACATGTGTTCGTGTGTGTGCACTGATGTGGTACAATGCACCAAAGCCTCTGAGACTCACTCACTCACAACACAACAGACTGTCACTTTGGCATAATGAGATTTCGGGGTTTTGCTAATCACTGTATTTTTTCTCATCATGTTGGAGTCTGAAGGAATCAAGCATTTCTCACAAATCTGTGTTCAAGCACAGATCAAACGTGTCTGTAATCTGTGTCTTAGAATGTGTATCCTAGGAACACTGTTTAATGTATTCTCACAACAACTGTAGGTAAAGAGAAAAGCACTACTCGCACTACTCTTACTGTTAATGACTTGAATGAACCTGACACAGCAACAATACAATGCTGAGAGCAACTTATAATGGGAGGTTATATGTACTGCATATATGTACTGGCGTAATAGATCTATATTATCTGACTTGGTTACAATGGTGATAACAGTTGTTCATTTCCCTTACACAGCACATTGCTATAGTCAAGGTTAAAGTGTAGCAGTATATGTATCAATTAGATCCAAAGGACACTGCAGAAGAGCTATGTCCATATGAAAACCATGATTGTCATGTAATTTAAGATATATGACTAATTATATGTAAATATCTCTGTTTGAGAAATGTTCACTCATATTTAATTTGGCTAATTAATTCACTATGACATTGTGAGAATTAATCTGCATTAGCTTGCTGAGGTGGTTAGCGCACAAGTGTAAGAAATTAATATGCAGATGGGTTATGGAGTCAGATTTTACATTTAATGACCGAAGAGTTTCTTCCTTGTCAGAAAGCGAGGGTCAAATTCTTTACAGGGCTGTTTGCGTCATATCCCGATTGACAGGTGAAGGATGTGACTCACCACCTGGATTTGGTCTTATGTAGCAACATTTGAATTTCTGTGTTTTACATTAGATACAAGTAGAGACTCAGAGCTACAAAATGGTATATCATACACCGCATTTGAGGAAACAATGGGAAAGTAATTCTGCTTTGAATGTTAATCAACTTGTAAACTCACTTTTGAGAAAACCGTCTTTCAATGTTTTGGTACTACTATTGGAGAGCCCTTCTTTGTCTACACCCATTACGCATTGTTCACACCCTTCACCACCCTACACCCAGTTGCATCTCTAGGTGCGCTATTTCATTTTTGGATAAAAAACGTTCCCGTTTTAAGCGCGATATTTTGTCACGAAAAGATGCTCGACTATGCAGTTTTGGAAAGAAAACACTCTGAAGTTTCAGAATCTGCAAAGATTTTGTCTGTAAGTGCCCCAGAACTCATTCTACAGGCAAAACCAAGATGATACGTCAAACAGGAAATGAGCAGAATTTCTGAAGCTCTGTTTTCTAATGTCTCCTTATATGGCTGTGAATGCGACAGGAATAAGCTTAGACCTTCTGCCGTTTCCCCAAGATGTCGGCAGCATTGTGACGTATTTGTAGGCATATCATTGGAAGATTGACCATAAGAGACTACATTTTCCAAGTGTCCGCCTGGTGTCCTGCGTCGAAACTGGTGCGCAAAGCCATGTGCAAGTATTTTTCCATTTGATTGAGAGGGGAAACCATGCTTCCACGAACTATATATCATCGAAAAGATATGTGAAAAACACCTTGAGGATTGATTCTAAACAACGTTTGCCATGTTTTCAGTCGATATTATGGAGTTAATTTGGAAAAAAGTTCTCGTTTTGAGGACTGAATTTTCGGGGTTTTTTGGTAGCCAAATGTGATGTACAAAACGGAGCTATTTCTAATACACAAAGAATCTTTTTGGAAAAACTGAGCATCTGCTATCTAACTGAGAGTCTCCTCATTGAAAACATCCGAAGTTCTTCAAAGGTAAATTATTTTATTTGAAGGCTTTTATGTTTTTGTTGAAATGTTGCGTGCTGGATGCTAACGCTAATGCTAAATGCTACGCTAGCTAGCTACTTTTACACAAATGATTGTTTTCCTATGGTTGAGAAGCATATTTTGAAAATCTGAGATGACAGTGTTGTTTACAAAAGGCTAAGCTTGAGAGATGGCATATTTATTTAATTTCATTTGCGATTTTCATGAATAGTTAACATTGCGTTATGGTAATGAGCTTGAGTCTGTATTCACGATCCCGGATCCGGGATGGGGAGATCAGAAAGGATCTCTTTAAGGGTTGATCCAACCATTCTGTACTAACTTTCCAGCTACTTCCAGACATCTAAGAGAGAGATAACAGCTCACTGAACATTGCCCTATCGTTCTGTGGTTTCTCGTTCAGAGCGCACCCTAGCCAATAAGTAGGATTGTTCCGAAAGCTCTGACCTCACAACTACAGTCAAGCACCCAAGCTAACATTTGCTAGCTACTTCCAGACACATGAGAGAACAGCCCACTCTGACCATTTTACTCACCCTAGCAGAGCTGGTTAGGCTTTTTTCATGTTATCCAGAGAGAGTTGGTGACTAACTGTGCTGCTGGCATCAATTTAATTACTCTTTGTTGCCGACGTTTAACAGGTGTTGAGCATTCAAACATGCATCAGTTATTCTGTGGTCTGGCACACTAAGACGAGAGTCATTTGCTAAGAAACGTAGCTAGATAACTAGGTAAACAATGAATTCCAATGCATGACGTAATGTTAGTTAGCGAGCCAGCTAGCTAACGTTAGCTAGCTAGCTAACCGTACACTTTAACTTGAAATGAAAATACTTTGTCAAAACTAGAGTGGAGTCTTTTGTTTATACATGTAGCTAGCTAGCTAAACAATGGACCATAATCACAACTCATGACATTAATACCCTGCATGAATCTGCAGATAGCTAACCAACTCAGTTCTATAACTAGTCAAGCAAATGTGTCTGAGATATGAAGAATAAGATCATACACATAACGTTAGCTAGCTAACAGTACACTTAAAATGAAACCACTTTATATAAATATTTTTATGTTCAAACAGCTCCCCTGTGAAGTCGTGACTTGCGACATATGCCTAGTTTCCTAAATCGGGTCACGTATGAGGCTTTCTATTGGTCAAGGGAGATTTTTTGTCTCTCCCACCTGTGTGCCTATTGGACCTGCATGGTTATATTTGAGCTAGAACTACAGGGGTCATTGCCTCGGGAAGCAGGGGTGCAGAGGGTACTGTAGCACCCCCTGAAAATTCGTAATAAATAAATATATAGCTTACTGTAGCGCGGGCAATTCGTTTTGTTGTTGTCAAAAATGTTTCACATTTCCAAAAGTAGTGCACTGGGCCTGTACTAGCAGACCAATCTAGTTGTCTCTGTTGTTGTCTCTCCAATCTAGTTGTCTCTCCCCCCCTCAAACTCTTCCCGTGGACCCTTACGAGAGGGGTCCTCAAGACATGATCAAGTGTCTCTGAATTTCCAAGTACAGAGCCTTTTTGTAGGGCTCAATTTAGAGAATATGACTTAAAGTTCCCTTTAGGTACCTTCTTAGAATTAAGACGCAGTAAAAGGACATGTCAAACATTAACAAGATGTGGCCGAGAGACACTGTTTTTGAACGTGCTGTTACATACCTGTAGTGATAAAGAGAAGCGGATACAAAAGTTATCATATTGACAGTTCTGGCACTTTCTTTAATCTGAGGAATGGTGCACACTATTGGACTGATGGACTAACTACTGCTAAAGCATGTAGAAAATAAGAGTTAGATTGATCCCTGCACGCTGTCGGAGTCTATGGAACAGGTTTTTCTCTAACTTTCGCCCTTGGTCATGGTAAAGCTTAGTAGGATAGCCAAATCGAGGAATGAAGTCTTGGGATATCTTCTCGGCTGCAGTTTTTCCTGACTTATTCTTCATTGGGTAGACCTGTGCAAAGCATGTGAAGTGATCGACCAGTAGAAGGATGTAGGATGTTTGCTTGGCTCAATGCATGTAATCGATAGAGAGCAGCTCAAAGGGTGCACTGCTGGTGATAGAACCCATAGGTCCTTCCTCAGGAACACCGGGATGTTTCTGCTTGATACATGCACACTGTCGGATCACATACTCTTCAACTTTACGCTGCATGAATGGCCAGTAGAATCTTTCCCTGACTAGATGGATCACTTTGTTTGCTCTGACATGACCCATGTTGTCATGTAAGTTCTTCAGCACCACTGGTTTCATCTTGCTGGGTAGCACACGTTGCTTTCGTTGTCTAGCCTGTCTGTACAGGATTCCTTTGTCTACCACCAGCTTGTTCCACTTAAGCAAGTCTCCTTGTTTCAGGTCCCATAAGCTTTTTTTCTTTCTCATTTGGATTCCATTCTTTGTTTTTCAGCGAGATAACTTCTCTGGTTGCGGCGTTCTCGTACTGTGCCGCTTTGATGTTCTCTGGTGTGATGGCAGGCACACCTCCAGGTGACACGCCACCATCTGTAGAGTTGAGTTGCAATTCACACACCCACACATCCACGTTTCTTGCTGCTTTGCTTCCTTGCCATACAGCTGAGACAACATCTGGCGGAATATATTCTGTGTATTCACCCAAATGGCTTGGGGCGCCAGGGTAGCCTAGTGGTTAGAGCGTTGGACTAATAACCAGACTAGTAACAGGAAGGTTGCAAGTTCAAACCCCTGAGCTGACAAGATACAAATCTGTCGTTCTGCCCCTGAACAGGCAGTTAACTCACTGTTCCTAGGCCGTCATTGAAAATAAGAATTTGTTCTTAACTGACTTGCCTAGTTAAATAAAGGTAAATTAAAAAATGGCTGTAGAGATTGACAGAACAATGTGACAGCATGTCAGTGTCTGCATTCATCTTAACAGATTTGTACTTCAGGTGGAAGTCAGACAACTCCCCGACCCAGTGGTGACATACTTGCAGTCTTGCTGTGCCTAGAATGTAGGTTAACCGGTTGTTGTCTGTGTATACGGTAAAGGTCGGTGCACAGAATAGATTGTTTCTAAACTTGTCACAGCACTTATGTGCTAAAAACTCAAGTTTGCTCGTACTTTTTCTCTGCTGACCCTAGGCAACATAGTTGCACAGCCTAGACTCTCATTGGAAGCGTCAGTGTAAGTCACAGTCTGGGTATGCAAGTATGGGTGGATGGATTAGCATGTCTACAAGCTTGGCTACGATGGCTCTGTGTACAGATGTCCACTGGACAACAGTCTTGGGAGGTTGAGGTTGTCCATTGCTCTCTTTTTTTGCCTGGGTTTTGCAATCTGGTTGGTTTGGGCTTGGCAGTTTTACGTCTTGCTTCTTCTGAACTTTGCAGAAGCTTTGGCCAATTGGGAGAAATCCTGGATGAATGACCTGTAGTAACCAAGGATTCCCAGCAGTGTTTGTGGATCCTTCTCCTTTAGCACCAATACTGCCTCGATTTGGACTCCCTCGCCAGATACCATCCGACCGATGTACCTCACTTGCTGTCGGAAGACTACCGTGCTTCCTCATCCAACACAGCAATCATATCAGGTCCTCCACATGTTCACGTCTTGGAATAGCAGAGCACATCATCCAAATAGGGAGAACAACAGTCGTCGCTCATGCCTTCTAGAACTACTTCCATACACCTCTCGAAAGTGGCTGGGGCATTAGTCAGCGGGAAGGGGACCCTCTCATATAGCCTCCAGGGGGTGCTGAACGTGATATAATGTCTTGGTATCTTTACCACATTAGAGGCTCCATAGGGCACATCTACAAGTTATGGAAATGGCTCCAATCCGGTTGGGCAGTGGCTCTCCATGGTTGGCCTGAACATCATTTTTCCTCCCTCTGGCCAGGCTCTGAATTTGCATTTCACCTCTGCTATTTGACCTGTATGAATGGTCCATTTCTTCATGGGTCATAACTTGAATGGCAGAGACCAAGGCTTCAACAGCTCCCTCTCTGACATTCATCACCTCACTGAGGTTGACACCATTAGGTTGTTCGCTGTTTTCTCTGATCAGTTCCTCTATGACATTAAAGACTAGTAGAGGACATTCTACACATCCTGACTGACTAGCACAGGCACATGTATGGCCATTCTTCCATGTTAGTACTCAAAAGCTCCAGGAACACTTCTATCCATCCATCAAAGGGGAAAGCAGTGCTTTTGGCTGCAGTCACGTGTAGTTGGCCGTCAGTTGACAAAGTCTCAAGAGGTTAGATCTTAACACTTGGCAAAGCATTCTCTACCCAGGGCCTCCCTACAATGGTAACCTGTGCCCCCATGTCTAACAACATCTCTGCTTTGACTCCATGGAATAGACAGGAGACGTATATCTATTTCCAATGAGCTGTGAGATGCATTTTACCTTGGGTGTCTTAAATCCAATCAAATGTTATTGGTCACATACACATGGTTAGCAGATGTTACAATCAATATGCTGATAGAATTTAGGTAGCCTTGTTCTCAAATGTGCTTTGTTAAAATCCCAGCTACAATAAATGCAGCCTCAGGATATATGGTTTCCAGTTTGCATAAAGTCCAGTGAAGTTCCCGGTCGTGGTATTGGCTTGAGGGGGGATGTACACGGCTGTGACAATAACCGACGAGAATTCTCTTGGGAGATAATACGGTGGGCATTTGATTGTGAGGTATTCTAGGTCAGGTGAACAAAAGGACTTGAGTTCCTGTATGTTATTACAATTACACCATGAGTCTTTGATCATGAGACATACACCCCTGCCCTTCTTCTTCCTGGAGAGATGTTTATTTCTGTCTGCGCAACGCACAAAGAATCCCGGTGGCTGTATCGACTACAACAGCATACCCCGAGCGAGCCATGTTTCCGTGAAACAGAGTATGTTACAATCCCTGATGTTTCTCTGGAAAGCAACCCATACCCTAATTTCGTCTACCTTGTTATCTAGAGAATGGACATTAGCGAGTAATATACTTGGAAGTGGTGGGTGGTGTGCGCGCCTCCTAAGACTGACCAGAAGGCTGCTCCATCTATCTCTTCTGCTGCGATGTTGTTTTGGGTCAGCCTCTGGAATCAGTTCAGATGCCCTGGGTGGTTTGGACAAAGGATCCACTTCAGGAAAGTTGTATTCCTGGTCGTAGTGCTGGTAAGTTGATGTCGCTCTGATATCCAATAGTTATTCCTGGCTGCATGTAATAACACTTAAGATTTTCTGGGCTAACAATGTAAGAAATAATACATAAAAAAACTAAATAGTGCAAAGTTTCCTAAGGACTAGAAGCGAGGTGGCCCTCTCTGTTGGTGCCATTGGTGTTGCTGTGTGTGGTGCTGAGACTGGTTTCTCTGACTTCACACAGTTGACATGGAGTGGGGAAGTTTTGTTTGCAGAGGTCACTGTCTGTCCCTTGCCAGCGACCTAGACCAATTTCCAGATGTCTGTCTCTTCAGGCAGCTGATGGCTCTGTGGCCTTCTTGACCACAGCGGAAGCAGTGAGGGCAGCTTTCGATTCCCTGCTGCGCACATTCTAGACATTTACCTTTGGTGTGGGCCCTGTCTGTTGTTTGTCCTCTGGATGGAGGGTGGAGGATGTGTGTATCCCTGGGCCTCACCTGCAGCAGTTTCAATAATTTTCTCCAGGTTTTGAGACAGTGCAGACACAGTTGTGGGCAGCTCCTGGATGGCTGTGCAGTTGGCTTTCACTTCACCGTCAACCTGAGTGGGGGGAGACTGGTCACATTGTTCAGTTTCCCCATGTTGCTGTGTTGAGCTGACATTTACTGTTCTGTCTCTAGCACTGTGACCTAGCTGTTTCTGTCTATCTGCTTCCTCCCTGGCTGATTTTGTTATCTGCTAAAGGTTGAAGCCGTCAGTCACACTACAATCAGAAATATGTTTCTTGATGTTGTGTGGTAAAGTGTGTGGAGAAACACCCTGCACCAGCTTCTTTTCATAATCAAACCCGTCACCAATCTGCTGTTATGAGAACAGTACATGCCCTTTGAGCCCCATTAACCTGTATGGAACTACTGAGCAGTTTCCCTCTCCTGCTGAATAGTGTTACTCAGCTCCTGAAAGAGCTCTGTGCTACTTTTACCTCTAAGGTGGAACCTAAGAAAGCGTTTAAGCTCAGCTAAAGTATGACCTTCTTTGTTTGCCAACATGTCCCTGAAAGTACCTGGTTTGATTACTTTTAGTACATGTCCGACTATCTGACTCATACTTCTCTCTGAGACCCTCATCTATCTGTTCACATATACTGCTGTAGGTAAAATCTGACCCAGAATCAGAGATTTGGCCACCATGTGTCTTATACTCTCTACGGGGCAGCAGTGGTGCCACATCAGCAACCCTCCCCAACCCAGATATCTGTTCTGCAACAAGGGGTGCTGCAGGCTCTGTACCATTGCTCACAGTGTATTTGGTTGGTAAGGTGTCATTGTTCTTGGTTGGTGTGGTGTCGTTGGTCTTGGTTGAGAACAGTTCATCAAGTTGATCACTCAGGTGAAGCAGGCAGGACAAGCCCTCGTCTTTCAGCTTCAGTAGCTTCTCACCTTTGATTTAGTCCATGATGTAGTATGAACAATTCTGCTTTGTTGTACTCAGATATCTCTGGAATGTCTCCCCCTCTCTCGCTGTCTAGTCCACTGCTAGTACCAACCAAATACACTGTGAGCAATGGTACAGAGCCTGCAGCACCCCTTGTTGCAGAACAGATATCTGGGTTGGTGAGGGTTGCTGATGTGGCACCACTGCTGCCCCGTAGAGAGTATAAGACACATGGTGGTCAAATCTCTGATTCTGGGTCAGATTTTACCTACAGCAGTATATGTGAACAGATAGATGAGGGTCTCAGAGAGAAGTATGAGTCAGGTAGTCAGACATGTACTAAAAGTAATCAAACCAGGTACTTTCAGGGACATGTTGGCAAACAAAGAAGGTCATACTTTAGCTGAGCTTAAACGCTTTCTTAGGTGGCTTCCGTTCAGTGATGTTAGCTGTTTCTGGACTTCCCAGATGATCTTGCGACACGTCACCATCTTCATTGGATACCTGATGTCTCATTCTGCTCTCTGATGACTCTCAAAGTCCTGCCTGTAGCCATTGCTCACTGGATGGCCCTCGCAGCCCTCTCTGCAGTTCTAACGTAAGCATCTCTGTGTTGTAGGATCAGCAACCAGCCAGATGAGCCTGCAAATTTAACTGGCCTCACACTGAATCTGAAGGTGGCCTCACTTTTTCTTATTCAGTTATGTCATTTAAAATAACAACAATTGATTCACATACAAGTGCACACATTAACTTAAAACCTCTTTGGGCTATACGTGCCGCTATCGATCCACCTCGACAACATTCGGTGAAATTGCAGAGTGCGAAATTCAAAATACAAAATTCGTAATATTAAACATTCATGAAAATACAAGTGTCATACATCATTTAAAGACTTAACTTCTTGTTAATCCAGCCCCTTTGTCAGATTTCAAAAAGGCTTTACGCCGAAAGCATACCATGCGATTATCTGTGGGCAGCGCTCTGCATACAAAATAATTAAAAACATTTTCCAAACCAGCAGAGACGTCACAAAAGTCAGAAATAGCAATAAAATAAATCACTTACCTTTGAAGATCTTCCTCTGTTTGCAATTCCAAGGGTCCCAGCTACATAACAAATGGTTGTTTTGTTCAATAAAGTCCTTCTTTATATCCCAAAAAAGTATGTTTATTTGGCGCGCTTGATTCAGTAATCCACCTGTTCCACTTGTTCAAAATGCATACAAAGGAATCCCAAACGTTACCAATAAACTTTGTCCAAACAAGTCAAACAACGTTTCTAATCAATCCTCAGGTAACCTAATATGTAAATAAAAGATACAATATAAGACGGAAAATAGTGTGTTCAATACCGGAGATAAATAACGAAGTGTGCGCCCTCATCCACGCGCGCCAAAAGACTACAGTCAAAATGAGAGCCACCTTGAAAAACTACAAATTCTAGCTCATTTTTCAAAAAAACAAGCCTGAAACCCTTTTTAAATACTGTTGACATCTAGTGGAAGCCATAGGAACTGCAATCTGGGATGATTTTCCCATAGACAGGGATTTTAATGGGTGTACACCCTTAAAAAAATAATTTCCGGATGGATTCTCCTCTGGTTTTTGCCTGCCATATCGGTTCCGTTATATTCACAGACATTATTTTAACAGTTTTAGAAACTTCAGAGTGTTTGCTATCCACTACTACCAATATATATGCATATCCTAGCTTCTGGGCCTGAGTAACTTTGGGCATGTCAGTCATCCGAACTTCCGAATACTGCCCCCTTTTTCTAAGAAGTTCATAAGTGCACTTTACCTATAGCAGATTTCCTCATTCACACAATAGAAACACTTAGATTAACATAAACAACTGATGTGTCTGAATATTTCTACATGTGTAGAAAACAGATAAACATTACATTCAGTTTGCAATGGCGCACCACCATTTTACCAGCTTGTGAGCATAATATTATACAAAACCAAGAACATGTCAAACAAACTCAGAAGCCTCAAGTAAATGGATTATATGTTAAATTACTTACAGGAAATGTTGAACATTTACTCAGAAAAACCCAAAGTCTCTATGTGAATAAAGCTAATATACACTCATTCACTCTCAATCACGTTCTTCCATCACTCAGTCTAACACAAAAATAGCACATAAAACTTTTCCCAAAATGTGATAATCCCTTGACTGGTTTGTTACCTAGCATGTTACTGCGTTCATTCGATATTAGAACGTTTAAACATGCTTCTTCTTCTTTGGGATTGGGTTGGTGGCTCACATGCTAATTTTAGGTGTATACACTGCCACCTACTGTACTAGACAGTGAGGCCAGTCACAGCCTACCTTCATTAACTTCCGGTAATACAAATTTTGGAAAAAGGAAAATAACCCTGCCAACTATTAGCCCTCATAAAAAACACCACCCCATTTCACTATTGAACTCTATCTAATCCTACTCCAGGCCAATAGTATGGGAGGACAGAACACCACCACTCAACAGCCCCTGCAAATAGATGATCGTGGACTTCAGGAAAAAGCAAAGGGAGCACCCCCCTATCCACATCGACAGGACAGCAGTGGAGAAGGTGGAAAGTTTTATGTTCCTCTGTGTACATATCACCGACAAACTGAAATGGTCCACGCACACAGACAGTGTGGTGAAGAAGGCAAAACAGCCTTCTTCACCACACCTCAGGAGGCTGAAAAAATGTGGCTTGTTACCGAGGACACTCACTAACTTTTACAGGTACACAATTGAGAGCATCCTATCACCGCCTGGTATGGCAACTGCAAAACGCATCACCAGGGGCAAACTACCTGCCCTCCAGGACACCTACAACACCCGATGTCACAGGAAGGCAAAAAAGATCATCAAGGACAATAACCACCCGAGCCACCGAGTTCACCCTGCTTCCATCTAGAAGGCGAGGTCAGTACAGGTGCATCAAAGCTGGGAAAGAGAGACTGAAAAACAGCTTCTATGTCAAGGCCATCAGACTGTTAAACAGCAATCACTAGCAGAGAGAGGCGGCTGCCTACCTACAGACTTGATATCACTAGCCACTTTAATAAATAGAACACTAGTCAATTTAATAATGCCACTTTAAGAATGTTTACATATCTCGCATTACTCATCTCATATGTACGTATATACTGTATACTGTATCCTTCACTATCTATTCATTACTATCTATTGCATCTTAGCCTCTCTGTCACTGCTCATCCATATATTTTATAAATTATATATTCTTATCCCATTCCGTTACTAGATTGTGTATATTAGGCTTTGTTGTGGAATTTGTCAACCTGTTAGATTGTAACGGTTTTCACCTTCCTCTTCTGAGGAGGAGTAGGAAGGATTGGAGCGTGGTAAGTGTGGTAATACGCAGCGTGGTAAGTGTTCGTCATATTTTTTATATAAACTGAACACTACACAAGCTGAAAACAAAACAGTTCTGTGTGGACAACACAGACACAGAAAACAATCACCCACAACCAAAATGGGTAAAACAGGCTACCTAAGTGTGATTCTCAATCAGAGGCAACGATCGACAGCTGCCTCTGATTGAGAACCATACCAGGCCAAACACAGAAATACAACATAGAAAAAAGAACATAGACTACCCACCCCAACTCACGCCCTGACCAAACTAACACAAAGACATAATATAGGAACTAAAGTCAGAACGTGACATAGATACTGCTGCACTGTCGTATCTAGAAGCATAAGTATTTCATGTGTGACCAATAAAATTTGATTTGATTTGAAATGTTCTGTGTGATCCTCCATTTCATATTTACTCAAAACAAATGGAACTTTTCTCCTTTTTTTCTTGTCCATCATCAGATCTTCCAAAAAGCTCCATATTTACTCATAATATGTTCCACTTTCCTCCTTTTTTTAATTGTCGTCTTACAGTCCAACTGCAGCGTGTTCATCGCCAGACAATCCACACCTGATTCCACGTCGAAAAACGTATGCTCACTATTTAAACGTGCTGTTACATAAACATAGTGTTAAAGAGAAATGGACACAAAAGTTATCGTCTTGACAGTTCTGGCATTTCTTTATTCTGATGAATAGTGCGCGCATCTGGCCAGAATTTGTTGCTTCCCCACTGCCAAAGTGGAAGAGTGCCATCTATAGGACATTTGGACTAACTACTGCTAAATCATGTAGAAAATAAGACTTAGATTGCTAAGACAAATAAACTTTGATTAAAAAAAAATTCAAACCATTACATGTATCCTACACATACAATTATCTGTAAGGTCCCTCAGTCGGGCAGTGAATTCCAAACACAGATTCAACAACAAAGACCATGGTGTTTTCCAATTTTTCGTAAAGGGCACCGATTGGTAGATGGGTAAAAAAAAATAGACATTGAATATCCCTTTGATCATGGTGAAGTTATTAATTACACTTTGGATGGTGTATCAATACACCCAGTCACTACAAAAATACAGGTGTCCTTCCTAACTCATTTGCCGGAGAGGAAGGAAACTACTCAGGGATTTCAACATGAGGCCAATGGTGACTTTAAAATAGTTACAGGGTTTATTAGCTGTGATAGGAGAAAACGGAGGATGGATCAACAATGTTGTAGTTACTCCACAGTACTAACCTACATGACATAGTGAAAAGAAGGAAGCCTGTACCGAATGAACATATTCCAAAATATGTATCCTGACTGCAACAAGGCTCTAAAGTAAAACTTATGTTTTGGGCAAATCCAACACAAAACGTCACTGAGTACCACGTTTCATATTTTCAAGCATGGTGGTGGTTGCATCTTATTAATGGTATGCTTGTCATCGGCAAGGACTGGGGATTTTGTTTAGCATAGAAAGAATAGAGCTAATCACTGGAAAAATCCTAGAGGAAAACCTGTTTCAGTCTGCTTTCTAACAGACACTGGGAGACAAATTCACCTACCAGCAGGACAATAACAAAAAAACACAAGGCCAAATATACACTGGAGTTGCTTACCGTGACGACATTGAATGATCCTGAGTGGCCTAGTTACAGATTTGACTTAAATCTTGAAAATCTATGACAAGACTTGAAAAAGGATGTCTAGCAATGATCAACAACAAACATGACAGAACTTGAAGAATTTTAAGCAGCATTATGTGCAAATATTGTACAATCCAGGTGTGCAAAGCTCTAAGAGACTTACCAGAAATACTCACTGCTGAGGGGAGAAAGGCTCATAATAATGGATGGAATGGAGCTAATGGAATGGCATCAAACCATGTGTTCCGCTCCAGCCATTACCATGATTGCATCCTCCCCAATTAAGGTGACACCAACCTCCTGTGTTATAATTGCTGCCAAATGTGATTGTAAGGTATTGACTCAAGTGTGTGAATACCTACAGTATGTAAATCACATATTTCTGTGTTTCATTTTCAGTAAATTTGCTAATTTTTCTAAAATCATATTTTCTCTTTGTCATCACGTGCAGATGGGTGAGAGAAAATCCATATATTTAACACATGTTGAATTCAGGCTGTAACACAACAAAATGTGGAATACTGTAACTCAAGGGATCTGAATACTTTCTGAAGGCACTGTACATATACATTGTTTATATTCCGGACTCTGGTCCAGAAGCTAATTTCCTGCAATTCTATCCATTTTGCTATGTTTTTTTGCTGTGTATTTATACATCCTCTCTTTCCATGACATAGACTGACCATGTGAATCCAGGGGAAAGCTATTATCTCTAATTGATGGCACATGTTAAATCCACGTCAATCAGTGTAGATGAAGGGAAGGTGTCGTGAAAATTAATGTATACCGAGAAAGACTTGGACAATTATTCAAACAATTATTTTTATTTCATATCAATTCGTTATTGCAATAAGGAAACTGGTCGACCGCACACTCTAAAGGTGTGTTGTCAAGAGCTTAACCTTACCAAAGAGGTAGAGTTCAGAGTTCTTTATATAGTAGATCTAAAAATGCTTAGTCATGGCTGGTTCCACCCCTCCCATGCTGATTGGGGACAATCACAAGCCACTTTGGGTTCATTTGGTGGTTAAGTACACCTGGTGTTGTTTAAACCCAAATTCCAGGATGATTACGAACAATAAGGAGTTTTGTTCTACTCCCCCTGATCAGATTCACCTGTCCTCGTTATTGTCTCCACCCCCTTCAGGTGTCGCTTGTTTTCCCCAGTGTATTTATCCCTGTGATTCCTGTCTCTCTGTGTCAGTTCGTAATGTATGTCCAAGTCTACCAGCGGTTTTCCCCGTTTTCCTACTTTGCCTTTTCTCCTTTTGCTTGTCCTCCCAGTTTTGACCTTTGCCTGTTCTGGACTCTGTACCCGCCTGCCTGACCATTCTGCCTGCCCTGACCTTGAGCGTGCCTGCCACTCTGTACCTCCTAGACTCTGATCTGGTTATGACCTTTTGCCTGTCCACAACCATTCTCTTGCCAATTCCCTTTGGATTTATTAAACATCTTAAACTCCAACCATCTGCTCCCTGTTTCTGCATTTAGGTCTCGCCTAGTGTCATGATACCTCCAAGCTATCTCTATCTCGGTTATACCCACCACATCTTGTCTATGGAATGTCAGGCTGTAACTCAATTGTCAGCTCAAACTCCAGAGGTCCAACTCAACCCCACAGACACAGATGAGAGAGTACTTATCATAGCAATTCAATGCATAAACACTATTAAACATAATCTTGTTACTGATCTACCATAATCCCCCATTTTGAGATTTCTCTCAATTTAAAAGAAAATTACAAGCTTTAAAAAGACATTACACAGATGAGAAAACCAAATGAGGCATCAAACAAAAACTTAACTTCTTGCGACTATCAAACCCGGATCCGGGAGCGTAATCATAGCCTCAAACGAATTAGCATAACGCAGCGGACATAAATCTTCCTACAAAATCTCCCTATTCATGAAAATCACAAATGAAATATTGAGACACAGCTTAGCCTTTTGTTAATCACACTGTCATCTCAGATTTTTAAAATATGCTTTACAGCCAACGCTAGACAAGCATTTGTGTAAGTTTATCATGGCATAATGCTATGCTAGGCTCTGCTGGCAGCAGGCAACATTTTCACGACAATAAGAAAAGCAATCAAATTAAATCATTTACCGTTGAAGAACTTCGGATGTTTTCACTCAGGAGATTCCCAGTTAGATAGCAAATGTTCCTTTTTTCCCAAAATATTATTTTTGTAGGCTAAATAGCTCCCGTTTGTTCGTCATGTTTGGCTGAGAAATCGACCGGAAAATGCGGTCACTACAACGCCCCAAAAAAATCCAAATTAGCTCCATAATATCGACAGAAACATGGCAAACGTTGTTTAGACTCAAGCCTCAAGGTGTTTTTCACATAACAATTCGATAATATATCCGTTGGGACAATTGGTTTCTCATAAGAAGCGATTGGAAAAATGGCTACTTGTGTACTTTACGCAAGATTTTCTGCGGGAGCCATCATGTGACCACTTGCTAAATGTGGTCCCTTACGGCTATTCTTCAACATAAATGCGTAAAAAGACGTCACAATGCTGTAGACACCTTGAGGAATACGTAGAAAACGTAAGCTCATTCGTAGCTCATTCACAGCCATATAAGGAGTCATTGGCATGAGGCGGTTTCAAAAAATGCGGCACTTCCTGATTGGATTTTTATCTGGGTTTCGCCTGTAACATCAGTTCTGTTGCACTCACAGACAATATCTGTGCAGTTTTGGAAACGTCAGAGTGTTTTCTATCCAAAGCTGTCAATTATATGCATAGTCGAGCATCTTTTCGTGACAAAATATCTTGTTTAAAACGGGAACGTTAATTATCCAAAAATGAAAATACTGCCCCCTAGTTCCAAAGGTTAAGAATAAAAAACGTCCTTGCAGTAGTATATTTCCATTGTAAATGACAATCTCTTGGTTCACTGAGTTTTTACCTTAATATGGGCAGGTGGGACGGTAGCGTCCCACCTGGCCAAAATCTGTTGAAATTGAAGAGCCGCGAAATTCAAACTACAGAATTATAAATATTTAACTTTCATAAAATCACAAGTGTAATACATCAAAATAAAGCTTAACTTCTTGTTAATCCAGCCGCTGTGTCAGATTTCAAAAAGGCTTTACGGCAAAAGCACACCATGCGATTATCTGAGGACAGTGCCCCACATACAAAACCATGAAAAACTTATTTCAACCAAGCAGGTGTGACATGAAAGTCAGAAATAGCAATATAATAAATGCCTTACCTTTGATTATCTTCTCCTGTTGGCACTCCAAAAGGTCCAAGTTACATCACAAATGGTCCTTTTGTTCGATAATGTCCTTCTTTATATCCATAAAAACTCAGTATAGCTGGCACGCTTCAGTCAATAATCCACCCAGTTTCCCTGCATCAAAATGCATACAAAATGAATCCCAAGCGTTACTAATAAACTTTTCCAAACAATGTTTATAATCAAACCTTAGGTACCCTAATACGTAAATAAATGATACAATTTAAGATGGAGAATCATTATTGTCTTTACCGGAGAAAAATACCAAAGAGCGCACTCTCATTCACACGCTTGGAAACACAACAGCCAAAATGGGAGCCACCTAGAAAAACTACCATTTCTGGCTCATTTTTCCAAAGCCCAGCATGAAACTCTTTCTTAAGACTGTTGACATCTAGTGGAAGCCCTAGGAACTGCAATCGGGGAGGACTTTGCCTTATAATAAAAGTGACAGCCATTGAAAATAGTGGTAGGCTGAATTTTTTGTGGGGGATGGTTTGTCATTGGGGTTTTGCCTGCCATATAAGTTCTGTTATACTCACAGACATAATTTTAACAGTTTTAGAAACTTTAGAGTGTTTCTATCAAAATCTACTAATTATATACATATCCCAGCTTCTGGGCGTGAGTAACAGGCAGTTTACTTTGGGCACGCTTTTCATCCGGACGTGAAAATACTGCCCTCTATCCAAGAGAGGTTAACATAAAATATCCTTCATTGGGAATGATATAAACATTACAATATTGTTTAATAATTAAGAAATTCTCAGCAATCTAAATCAGAGTACATTTTTCATCAGTACGAAACAAAATCATCATGTTGATACTGAGCATACTTCCATTGGTCAACATGGTAGAAATAACAATTTCCATCCCCATCGCACCATCTGTAGAAACTAAGATTGGCATATGTTGTTGAACAAATCAAGGTAGTGCCTCCCGGTTTAAGTAAAATTTATTCCGTTTAGTGCCTAATGAACATGACCCAGGACAAGCTTCATGATCCCACTGTTTATAAGGCAATGCCTATGGACGCTATAAACCTGCTATAGTTCCTGAGTATTATCATTATCAAAATAATTCATCAGTTTCACTCTCAGAATCGGATTACACCCCCTCCATTCACCAGGACATGCTGAGAATAGTGTCAACATCTTTGGTACACAACTTCTTAACACATGTCACAATCAGCATAACAACAATCAAAACAATCAATCTATAATACATTAATTGCTCCACTCATATAGTTACTAACATACTAACAACTTACTAAAATCAATCAGTCAGTTTACTCAGTTTACCACCCATAATTAAAACCCAATTAATTATCCAACCAAAATGTAGAATGACATTGCTCAGTGATTCACATTGGTTCTATCACTCAAAGTTAAAACCCTCAACACTGACAGAATGTACATTTATATTAACATACAACATATTCATTTTATGATTCTAGTATTAACTTTCTCATCATAATTATAATGCATTCTTAGTCTAAATTACTATACATGTAGCAGTTTGTAGACCTCCACAATCAACCTGATACCCCAAAATAAACCATTTTAAACAAGTCTAAATAAACTATGGGCACTAAATCAACTACGGCACTCAATTTCCAGGCTTCTCTTCATTGCCTTCTTCAGATAGCTTGGCCCATAATAATGTCCCAATTACAATGTCTCACCTGAGCCCCACCACAATACCTATTATGTCTTGTCCATTTTCCAACCAGTATACCAACAATATGAGAGAAATTTTGGAACGGATCTCTCTCCATGCTCGCTCCACGTGGACACATGTCGCACTCCTGAGAGAAAGTGCATGAGAGAAAGGGCAGTTGATAGCTTTGACTGGATGCCGTGTACAGGTTGCTGGCTCAGACTCAGGTCTCTCAGTAGAGGTGGTGCAGGACAGGACCATATTGAATGCCTTTGTCGCTCTTCTTCAGCCAGTAAAAGGGGGTTTTGAGGTCCACACCGTTTGGTCAAATTGTCCCTTCCATACATGAAGGGCACTTTTCGGCATTTGCTATATGACCGATGAGAATCTCCATATTGCAAATGTACGGTCCCTTACTAGACGTCCACAAATGTTTTTAAAATTTGCCGACGGCTGCGGGCCGTGCACCGGGGCCAGATCTTCCGTGAAGTCATCAAACAAAGTCTCTCTGACATTCGGTTTCCGTTTTATAAGTTTCAAATTTTGGTCATTTTTCCACTGTCCCGGTAAATTCCACCAGATGGCGAATGGAATCTTATTGCAAATGTACAAAACATCAGCAATCACGACATGGCCATTTCTCCTAAACGGAAAAGACTTCGAAGACGAAACTTGGTGAGCATAGGTTGGACTAATGGACTGTTTGCCCAGAAACAAGATGGCGTGGAGGCCCCAAAGCTTCTTGAGTTAACTTGTTATGGCTGCAATCCCAATATCGGGATAAGTGTCATCAACAACCGCTGAATAGCATAGCGCTACATACAAAAAATATTACTATAAATATTTATATTCATGAAATCACAAGTGCAATATAGGAAAACACAGCTTGGCCTTTTGTTAATCCAAATGTCGTGTCAGATTTTGAAATTATGCATTACAGCGAAAGCAATCCAAGCATTTGTGTAAGTTTATCGATCGCACGATAAAAAATTAAGTACACTTAGCATCAGGTAGCTCGGTCACAAAAATCAGAAAAGCAATCAAATTAATCGTTTACCTTTGATGATCTTCGGATGTTTTCACTCACGAGACTCCCAGTTACACACAACAAATGTTCCTTTTGTTCCATAAAGATTATTTTTAGATCCAAAATACCTCCGTTTGTTTGTTGCGTTATGTTCAGAAATCCACAGGAAAGAGCAGTCACGACAATGCAGATAAATTCCAAATAGTTTCCATAATGTCCACAGAAACATGTCAAACGTTTTTTATAATCAATCCTCAGGTTGTTTTTAAAATATATAATCGATAATATATCAATCGCAGATGTCTTTCACAGTAGGAGAGGGAAAAGCAATAGCTGTCCAAACTCTGTTGCACGAGCAAAAATCATGTGACCACTTGACGCGATGTTATTGTTCTGGCTCATTTTTCAAAAAAAAGCCTGAAACTATGTCTGAAGACTGTTGACACCTTGAGGAAGCGATAGGAAAAGGAATCTGGTTCATATCCCTTTAAATGGAGCAATAGCCTCCCTGGCTATGGAACATGGAGTTTTCAAAATAGAAGCCACTTCCTGCTTTGATTTTCCTCAGGGTTTCACCTGCAATATCAGTTGTGTTATACTCACAGACAATATTTTGACAGTTTTGGAAACTTTAGGGTGTTTTCTATCCAATACTATTAATAATATGCATATATTAGCAACTGAGACTGAGGAGCTGGCCATTTACAATGGGAACCTTTTCATCCAAGCTACTCAATACTGCCCCTGAAGCCATAAAAAGTTAAGGCCATTTTTCTGGGATTAGAGGTCAAAAACAAAAATAGAGCACTAATTAGACCAGTTCATGTCAAAGTACTATGGTGACAGGAAAAAAAAGAACCATCCATTTATATATCGTAATTTAAGAGAAATTGTACAATGTCAATTGATGGTCAAAGTGATGTGCTTGCTTTTCCTAAAAAGTTACAGATCCAGTTGCTGCGTGTTCAGACAAATACGTTAAGGCGGGTTTCGGAGCTCTGTGAGATTTCTGTGATTTTCTGTGATTTTCTGAAATCCACATACTCATTCAACCCTCTGTAAATCAGTCAGTTCTTAATGGAAAGACTTAAAATTCAAAATTCTGTAAGAACCAAGGAGGATATGTGTTCACTTTCAGCTTCCTGTGTCAACCGGAAGTGCCTTAAATTGGGGTCATAGGGGCTGTTTTGAAGGGTTAAAAAGGTCACATCTTTCCAAAACTTCATATGTGTGATTAGGCAACCTTCATGAACTGTAAATCAGTCATTTCTCCCAACAGCAGTCAAAAAAAAAACTCTCTCACACACACACACACACACATAAAGGATGGAGTGACACCGTGTGGGGCTTAAAGACACACAGAGCCTGCAATGGCATTACCATAATCTCTAGGCTGTGCCGAGTTCAACGAGATGCCCCGATTGACCGTAGCTCACTCGGTCTGAGCGCAGCCACTGTGAAAAAAAGTAGGCCCAAAATGAAGCCTGGACCTAAATTTCAGGTACTTTTGGCTGACCGCGGGAGAACCGTTAGGGTTAGAAGCACAATTCGACCTCGGGAATGTTCCTGAGGTCCTCCCGATCTATGCAAGCCTAACCTTGACTGTGTGGCATTAACCCTTAACAGAGAAAGGAAGGTGTTTACATCTAACAGTTTGCAATGACTTCTCTCCAAATAGGAATACATTGCCTGCTACCCTAAATTCAACCTGGTGCCTATGTGGGTTCTGAATGCCTTATGAATCTGTCTTCGATGAATCTGTCTTCAGGCCACTATGAGGTCTACCTGTGTCGATTCTAAGCTTCCTGGAGCAACCGGAAGTGGTTAAATTCACCCTAAAGTTGTTTGATATACCCAACCTGCAGATTGTGAAAACACTGCATTCAACCCTGTGTAAATCAGTCAATTCTTAACATAAAGACTTTAAAGTCAGGATTCTGCCAGACCTCTGACTCATTCCCCTCTCATTCAGCCCCCTTTCATAGTAGAAGCATCAAACAACGTTCTAAAGACTGTTGATATCTAGTGGAAGCCTTAGGAAGTGATGATGACCAAGATGACCAATATCCCACTGTATCTTCAATAGGGGATGAGTTGAAAAACTACAAGCCTAAGATTTCCCACTTCCCACTTTCTCAGGTTTTTGCCTGCCATATGAGTTCTGTTATACTCACAGACATAATTCAAACAGCTTTAGAAACTTCAGAGAGTCTATCGAATAATACTAATAGTATGCATATACTGTATTAGCATCTGGGACTGAGTAGGAGGCAGTTTACTCTGGGCATGCTTTTCATCCAAAAGTAAAAATGCTGCCCCTAGCCCAAACAGGTTAAATTGGGGTCATAGGGGCTGTTTCGAAGGGTTAAAAAAGTCAGATCTTTCCAAAACTTCATACGTGTGATTATGCAACCCTCATGAACTGTAAATCAATCATTTCTCCCATCAGATTTCCAAAAAAAGCTCACACACACACAGCAAGGACGGAGTGACACAGTGTGGGGCCTAGAGACACACAGAGCCTGCAATAGTTACCTTCGTTCGAACTATCAAAGAACCTTCAGACCTAGAGCTCTGAAACTTTAGAAACTTGTTCTAGAGCTCAAGTCGATAGTGCACGGTGAGCTATGTGGCTCTAGAAGGTTCTCAGACCGATAAACAGCCTCGGACATTTGCAACAACTTCAATTCATTTTGACCATCACGAAAATTACGACATTTAGAAAAGTCCCAGAGTCGCAAGACTAGGTGCATTGAAACTACCTCGGCCCATAGAGACGGACCCTAAAGTTTCTGTCCGATAGCTCATTCAAGGACCCCGTAGCAACGCCCGGAAAATGTGGATTTTCAGCACCAATTAAGGTCGCTGCTTGGGCTGCAAATGACCTATCGAGCCGAAACTTGGGTTTCGGGGTCGCCTCAGCTAGGCCTACACATAATGTCAGAACTGGACCCGCAGCTAAAACGTAACTATGTGTTATATGTTTTTATTATTGTTTAAACTAAAGGCGCTGTGAATTTTTGGCCTGCTCTGGAATATGTGATAGTTGGCTTCTAAACGAGTTGGAAAAAGTGGGTGTGGTGTCAGTTTGTAACAGTTTGGTGTCAGAATGATATCTAATTGACTGATGGACGGTGTCTTGCTGGCTGACTTTTGTACATTTGCAATATGTTTAAACAGTGATAGACCATCACCAAATTGACATTTTGAAATCAAAACCAATGAGTGTTAGAGAGGAATCAAAATCACTGCCCGGCTATCCCGAGTTTATCGGGCCAGTCAATTTCGCATTCCTGCAGGATTTTTGAGCATGTCAAATTTGTGATGGTAAATGCCCATTGAAACATATTGCAAATGGACAGCCATGCACCTGGTGATTGGAAATTGTTAAAAAACAACAGTCCCACTTCTCTCATGTCACCATTGACGATGGAAAGAAACAACTATCACTGCCTGGCCATCCTGAGTTCATCGGGCCAGTCAATTTTGCATTTCTGCAGTTTTTTTGAGCATGTCAAATTCGTGATTGTAAATTCCCATTAAAACATATTGAAAATGGACAGAACATTTGTAATAAGATTCAACAGAGAAAAAACATCTCCAAATGGACATGATGAAATCAACACATCGAGCGATGGAGAGGAACATCTATCACTGCCCGGCCATCCCGAGTTCATCGGCCAGTCAATTTTGCATTTCTGCAGTATTTTTGAGCATGTCAAATTCATAATGGTAAATGCCCATTGAAACATTGAAACATATTGCAAATGGACAGTGATGGTGATTGGAATGGGTTACCAGGAGCACATTTTTTAAATGTTTTTAATGCCTTTCGGGGGAGCAAGGGGTCTACGGTTGGGTAGGGAGCACGCCCCACCCATGCCCATCCAATAGGGGGCGGCCCTGGTTATTTTGGACATTTTTCAAAAAAAATCGAACAACAGAGTCCCTCTTCTCCCTCATCATAAATGACAAATATACCATATAGGTTGATTCATGGCTTAACATAGTGCTATATATCATTTGGGCAGTATAAATGCCATTTGGACATGGTTCACTGACTTTTGGGTTTGGAAACCGTCTTCCTATGATCGTACATGGCAAATGGACATACCATCCTGATTTGGCACTTTCATATTGCATTTGGACATTTCTTATGGCATTTGGCAGTGGTTCACTGATTTTTGACTTGGACTTTTGACTTCCTACGAAATCATTGCAAATGGACAAAATACATGGCTTATGGACAAGTTCAAAAAAATATGACAATACAATATGACAAAGGTATGTTCATACAGTTCTTATACATGTATAATTGACAAAGACATTGAAAGATCTTCGAAAAAGGGCCCAGAAAGCACTTTTTTAAGGGGGTGATAAGTTTTTGGGGGAAAAAATCACATTTTCAAAATTTGACCCTTGGGTCTTGACTTGATGTGCATTTGCAATATGACAATTTACTGTGGAGCACGCTTGCTATCTATTGGATTTTTGCTGTGTGACACTTGGCATTTGCCATATGACATTTGCAATACGTTTTAAATGAAATGCCGTTCATTTGAGTGGTATTGTACATCGTGTCTATGTTTCGTACGGTGCCAATAAGTTCCCATTCATTTTTGTACATTTCAGGGGGGTCTTCCCTTACATGCTTCTAGATACCATTCTCTGTAATTATCACTATTACAAATTACCTTCAAATCAGTATTACATATGAGCTTTAAATCATCACCCAACGTTTTCCAGTGAGGGTGATCAAAACACACTAGAAAGTCAGGACAGAGGTCAAAGGTCATTCAAACCCTTCAAATAAGTATTTATTTCTCTATTAGATTAACTATTGAAAAACAGTCAAACGTTTCATACATTTTGTATCCAAGGGTTACAGTAAATTTATTCAGTATATTTCTTATCAAAATAATTCAGATGTTCAATTAAAACTTCAGAAAATTCAATTTGTGTGCACCTTTAAATATCTTGTCTCTAACCCGTGAAAAACCCACTAAAACCAAATTAAATAGACCACTCACAATAAATCAGACATAGCATTAAAAACCTTAAACAATATTCATAATGAGGTTTTTATAAGGAAATTTAAGCATTGAGACAATTGAGAAATGGATTGTGTACTGTATGTATGCCGTTCAGATGGTAAATGAGCAAGATAAAATATTGAAGCGTCTTTGAACGGGGTATGGTAGAAGGTTCCAGGCATACCAGTTTGTGTCAATAATTCCTATGCTGCTGGGTTTTACATGCTCAACGGTTAATAATAAAGGAAAATATACAAATATACAGTACCAGTCAAAAGTTTGGACACACCTACTCATTCAAGGGTTTTCTTTATTTGTACTATTTTCTACATTGTAGAATGAGAGTGAAGACATCAAAACTATGAAATAACACATATGGAATCATGTAGTAACCAACAAAGTGTTAAACAAATCTAAATATATTTGAGAAGTTAGATTCTTCAAAGTAGCCAACCTTTGCCTTGATGATAGCTTTTGACAACCCATACACTTCGATTTGATTTGTCTCTTTCTTTGTCACTCAGACAGGAAGAGGTGTGACAATGATAGAAGATGTACATCTACCTCAAAGAACAGAATTAGCAAATCAATATAATGTACAGTACATTTTGCTCAGTGGGAGAGGCAGACAACAAAAAGAGGAAAGGGAGAAATAAGAAAAAAGGACGTGTATTTTTCAGTAATTCATTTGAGCTTTCCTATTTCCTGCCATAATCTCTGCTCTGTTTCCCCTGAAACGTCAGATCCGGCAAACAAAGCAAACAAATTACACAGTCAGTCTTGATTGCAGCAGAGCACTGATGGTTTATGATGTGCCCTGAAAGCACAAGAGGAGATACTTTCTTCTCAACAGACACATTTTAAATTCTTCACTACCCAATACCAGTGTACTAGCTATAACTTGCTTTGCTATCACTGCTGAAGTCTCCGTTTTGTTACCTGTGTACATTACCAATTTATTTTCCCTTGACTGTTGGAAAGAGAGTAGTTCTTCTACTGCAGTGTAATTAATCATGTAAATAATCCTCTCTTCTTCACCCTCTGTATTCCTCTCCTAGTCTACAGGCAGAGGAGCACCTGGTGACGGATGTATTTAAAGTGGGGGCACTGTTTTGGATAATTACCTCCTCATTCCGAGTCGGCAAAACCTAATTAAGCCGATCTATATCTCCCGCTCGATGGATTTTGGCCTGGACCGTTTTTCCGGCCACGTTGTCAGAGGTTTGTCAGTGTGGGAAGATGCACTAGCCAAAAGGGAGAGGAATGGCCAGCATTTTCCAAAACATTTCCAAACATAGCTGTAGACATAAGGGATATGATTATAATACAGTTGTCAATACGTCAGGGGAATCGATTGACCTCTCACATCTCTGTCGGATTCCAGTCATCTGTCCCCTTACGCCTCTTCAACTATTCGATGCCATATGCTACTACTGACAGGAAGACTTAAAACATGTGTTGCTTACATGTGTTTGGGTTCCCCCGCATTTAACATGTGCGTCCTCCAAACTATATCGTTTATCACTTGTGTAGAGGCTCCATTACTGAGAGCTGATGTTGACGCTATCGGTAGTTAAGTGGGCCTGTATGGCCTGTAGTGGTTTGTTAAGTGGGCATTTGTCGTTTGAGTTGAAGGGTTAATGTGCAGTGTGGGCTGATCCACTGGTCCACTCGATACCCTTTACAGCGCGTGAAATCTCTTTTGTTTGTAAACCCTGTGCCTCTGTCCATATCTGACATTGATCACTGTCCTCTCCCTCCCCCTCCTCTTTTCATGGAGCTTCAGTCTGGGGAATATTGACAGCACGTCTTCTTCTCTAGGAGGAGAAGAGGAAGCGGGGATTGATCAAGGCTGCTGGACGAGAGAGAGAAGGGAGGATGGAGGAGGGAGGGGTATGCATGATTTTGTAAATGTTTGAGTTGTATAAGTATTACATGCTTTTGCAACAGACATTTTCATATGAACTTTGCAAAGAGAGAGAGGCCTTGGTGTTTGGACACACACACACTGTACATCTCATGAGTAGTTCCCCTGATTCACAGCTAACCCCTTTTTAACAACATTGGAGTCCATTCTCCCAGGGGTACAAAAATGCCCACAAAAAATGGGCTCATATTTAAACAGATGCCAGGGTGAGTGCTGCCCAAATATCCGTGAGATAATATGGCCCGTACACATGTCCGTTCCTGACAACCGCTCATTGCCAGAGAGATGACCATGTATCAGTTAGCAGGACGGAGCTGAGGACCTATTTAGGAAGTGTTCTGTCAATAAGAAGAATAATGAGAGTTTGATAGACAGAACAATGGGTTCTGCTACTGTTTATTATCTATCCTGTTGCCTAGTCACTTTATTCCTAGTTACAGTGCATTCGGAAAGTATGTTGTTACATTACAGCCTTATTAAAAAACAGATTAAATAGTTTTTTTCCCTCATCAATAACCCATAATGACAAAGCAAGAACAAGTTTATAGACATTGAAATAAGTATTTAGACCCTTTACTCAGTACTTGTATGTGTGTAGATTGATGAGGAAAATGTTTTATTCAATCCATTTTAAAATAAGGCTATAACATAGCAAAATATGGAAAAAGTGAAGGGGTCTGAATAGTTTTTGAATGCAATGCATATGTACATTTCAACCTCAATTACCTCGTACCCCTGTATATCGACACGGTACCGGTAGGTCTACTCTGTGTATATAGCCAAGTTATTGTTACTCATTGTGTATTTGTTATTGCTTTTATTATAATGTGTTATTACTTTTCTATTATTTATCTTCTTTCTTTCTCTCTGCATTGTTCGGAAGGGCCCGTAATTAAGCATTTCACTGTTTATGAAGCATGTGACAAATACCATTTTATTTGATTTATGTTGGTATAGATAAAACGGGTTAGAAAGTTGGAAGGGGAAAATACTCACATTTTCATCTGGAAATAGCAGCATGAATGTCAACAGGAAATCAAAACATAATTCCATTAATTAATGTCAACATAACTTGTTTGTGGAGCCGCAAAAGCAACTTTGGAGAAAAATACATATAATTATTTTCCTGAAGCATTAATAAAACATTTGTGTGGTGAAACTTGACTTTGTCTACAATATGCCTGCACAGCTGCCAGACATAACAGCATGGCTTCATGCTTTATTAACTCCTCTGTCTGTCTCCTCTACATGTGTCATGGAAGAGAGGGTTCAGGAGGAGAGGGAGAAATGGGAGGGAAAGAGGGAGGTAGAGATGGGAGGGAAAGAGGGAGGGGAGAGGTAGAGATGGGTGGGAAAGTGGGATGGGAGTCAGGGCATGGAGAGAAATGGGCGGGGTAGGAAATATTGCACAGATGTAACTCACCACCTCGTTTAGGTCATATGCAGCAAAACCCTCTTAAGCCAGCCCCACCCATCTCTTTAAGGATTCACATGTGCTAAACAGTGAGTAGTGTAGTAAAGGTTAAGACTGAAAGTGGTAGTAACCAACAATAAGGAACAATTCAAGGTAAACAGAGTTTCCAGATAAAAAAGATTTTATAAATATTAGATGCCTTTTACCCAGACACACTTGTCTAAATGTATGGGTCATGTGAAATAAATGCTATAACCCCCAGCCACATCTAGTGGTGGAAAAAGTACTAAATTGTCATACTTGAGTAAAATTATAAATCAATTGAAATTCCTTATATTTAACAAACCAGACGGCACAATTGTATTTTGCTTTAATTATTTATTTATTGCCGGATAGCCAGGGGCACAATGAACTTAAGTATCAAAAGTTAAAGTAAAAATATTAACCATTTCAAATTCCATATATTAAGCAAACCAGACTGCACTATTTTATTATTTTTATTGATGGAGAGCCAGGCGCACACCAACACTCAGACATAATTTACAAATTAAGCATTTGTGTTTAGTGAGTCTGCCAGATCAGAGGCAGTAGGGATGTACAGGGATGTGTGAGTTGGAAAAATTCTGTCAAAATGTAACGAGTACTTTGTGGTGTCAAGAAAAATGTATGGAGTAAAAAGTACATTATTTTCTTTATGAATGTAGTGAAGTAAAAATTGCCCAAAAAATAAATTGTAATGTACAGATACCATAAACAATGACTTAAGTAAAAAATACTTTAAAGTACTACTTAATTACTTTACACCACTGCCCAAATGCCTTCAGACCAGTACATTAGCACACTTTATATACTGTTACACATGCACTTATCATATACTAATCTATACATAAGTTAAGTCCATGCAACCTGAGTGAGTCAGCTGCATGCGCCACATATTTATTTGGTGGACACTTGATACAGTCACATGATATTGTTGTGGTTATGTCACAAAATCATGTTACAACCAGACATCAATATTCATTTCATATATCAATATTTTGCTAAGTGGATGGTCTCTACAGAAGGTGTAAACTGTACAGCCGAATGGTTACTTGCATTGTAGCAATATCAGAAATAGTGTCAGTATAAATAAAATATACAGTATGTACAAGAACAATATCAATAACAATGTCAGTGATAGACGAGGTAATTATAGGCATACAATCAGGGATGAAGTGGCTGAGCAGCGGGATAAACAATAGTAGCAGAAACATATGGCGTGTGTGTTAGGAGAGAGTCATGTGAATAGAGGCACTGCAGATAGCGCTGATGACTGGTCCGTCCAAACCACGCATGAACAAGGGAATCTATATTCGGAGAGCCTGTTTCTGTCCTGCCCTTGACTTTGGTGCAGGGCATGTGATGTCCATAGCCTCTTCGTCGCAAAACTCCCTGATCTTCCCAAAAAGACTGTTTGTCTAGCTGTGTCCAGTCCAGGTGGTGCTTTTGCAGGTAGACTATCTATGGGAGGAAGGATGTCAGCAGCTGAAACCTGGTCCTGACAGTCCGAACGCTCTTTGGCAACATCACAAGACATGTGATGAGCATCGAAGGTGTAAAACAGGGAATACGAAGACATTATCACATCAATTCACCTCCCAAGTTTAGATAAGAATAACCTCACACAATGAACATTATTGTTTACCTGAAGTGCTGGTACAGCTTGATCTGTGGCAGCAGCCTGAAGCACCAGTTGGGTGCAAACTGGAGGTGGTCTATGATCAGGAAGTGAAGGTCCAGATTGTGGTGGAGCCTGTGCATGGTCCACCAGGCACAATACCAGAGCACAACATTGTTCTTGTTTTGGCCACTGCAGTTATCACAATTCATTGGGCACCAAAGGGGGATTGTGAGGTTCTGTGTTATACACTATAGCCCTTACCATATCATATGTGATGGAATATTATTTGCTGTTGGCTTGTGTGGGTATATGTGTTATGCAACATAGCTGACTTGAGACATTGTTAACAGTTTCAGGGCCATGGGCCTTTCTCATGATGGAAAAATACAGAATAACATGAAGACAGGAACTGTGCAATGAGTTGGGGGGGGGCACATTCAGAACGTAGTGTTGCGAGAACAAACTGTATTTTGTTAGATAACAGGAGCCAGGAGCCTGATAACTGTATATTCTACACAACTACAACGACTGACCGCTGGAGTGCCCGCGGGATGGGACCAGCTCTGCGCCAACAATCAACGATAGGCTGGGTGAGTCTAAACCACGCCCAGTCTCTACTCTGACAGGCCGGCTCGGAAGCAGGAACTACTTCTGCCATCAGAGTATATTATAATATATTTGTCAGGAACAAGTCAGTTCTCTGTTTGCTCTGCGAGGTGGGACAGAGAGCCCGTATATATGAAAAGTGCATTTACCACTTATTACTTAGTTAATAAAAAATGCATAGTACATAATCGGTGACTCAATATCATATTTATCCTGATACCAGATTCGAATTGACGCAACCCTAACAGTGATCAGGAAGTGAAGGTCCAGATTGTGGTGGAGCCTGTGCATGGTCCACCAGGCACAATACCAGAGCACAAAATTGTTCTTGTTTTGGCCACTGCAGTTATCACAATTCAGGTTCATACATGTTATCCCAACTCTGTAGTAGGTGAAGAAATGGCGCATGTTGTTGATGACTGCGCTGCTGCCTTTGCTTGCGCTAGCTCTCTTTTTGATGACTGTATGACTGGTGGATTAGAGTCAGGCATGTTCTACTAATTGATGCTGAAAGATAAATTCCAGATACAAATATTTTAGCATTATTATAAATTAGATGTGAAATGGCATTCTGAGGTATCACTACACACAGTTCATACAGGTAATGTTAGCTACTGTAGCTAGCCAGCCACCTAATGTCAGCTGGCTAACTAACAGAAAGCTTTAACTAGCAATACAAACCAATTGTCATAGCTAGCTAAAGTTAACCAACAGGTTCAATGTTAGCTAGCTAACATTAGGCTATAACTAGCCATGTGAAATAGCATTCTAAAAAACATCACTAATGTTACACACACCTCATACACATAAGTTAATGTTAGTTTGCAAGCCAGCCACCTAACCTCAGCTAACATTAGCTAGCTAACAGCAAGCTTTAACTTGGGATATTGTGTTTATGTAACAGTATAATTTTAGACCGTCCCTCGCCCATACCCGGGCGCGAACCAGGGACCTTCTGCACACATCAACAGTCACCCTCGAAGCATCGTTACCCATCGCTCCACAAAAGCCGCGGCCCTTGCAGAGCAAGGGGAACTACTACTTCAAGGTCTCAGAGCAAGTGACGTCACTGATTGAAACGCTATTTAGCGCCCACGCTAACTAAGCTAGCCGTTTCACATCCGTTACATTTAGACATGTAATGTTAACGTTAGCTAGCTAAAAAATGAACTATAATCCCAATACATAGTGTAATGTTACTAGCAATACAAACCGATTGTCACAGCAAGCTAAAGTTAACTAAATAACGTTAAATTTAATGTTAGTTAGCAAGCTAGCTCTAGCTGGCTAGCTAACAGCAAGCTTTAGCTTGCAATGAAAACAACTTTCTGACAAAATTAGAAACGTATTTAATATCTGAATCTGTAGCTAGATTCTTACCTGTATACATGGATGAAAGCTTCACGGCAGACTGCAAACCTTTTATAAGACATCCTGTGTTTCCGTTTAGTTTACACAGCTTGTTTGGCCTGTTGTGTTCAACTGATTTCAAAACGTGTTATTTTCCAAGTGAGATTGAGTCAGCAGTCATCGTCCAGAAAGTAGTCCTTTTTACCACTGACCTTTGTCGATAGTGCCTGATAAATTCAGGGGAGCAATGTTATTGAGAGCAGTAGCAACATATTTCCAGTTCTCCATGGCTAATGTTACATATATTTTTTAAAGCAGTAGAAAGGATTATCTAGGCATTATGAGCTGCTCATTTTATAGATACAAGATGCCACACCGCAGACCAATCCAAACTCATCTCTCGGCATGTCCAGCCCACTCCTTATCTCAGCCAATCATGGCTAGCGGGAAGGTTGATGACTTTCTCTGTGGCTAAACCAACTAGGCTCGTAATTGATTTATTTTTCATAATGTAATCTGTATATTTACAGATGACGTACAAGTTTGATATTAAGGCACATGAAAGTTCACATGTTCGAGATCGCATTTCTGCCAAAATCGCATTTTCATTTAAATAAACATGTTTACCTTCAAAAGGCTCTCCTGAGAAGTTGTGACTTGCGACATATGACTAGTTTCAAGAATCGGGTCACAAAAACCTCTTTCCTTCCAAACTTTACCCAACTTCGTCAAACTGCTGAACTAGGGAAAGACAGACAGAGAGGTATTTTAAATCTTAGAGAGTGTGATCTCATTAAAAAATAGACATTTGACCAAGAAGGAGAGCGATGGAGTGCTGCATCAGATGACCTGATCTCTACAATCACCCGACCTCAACCCAATTGAGATGGTTTGGGATGAGTTGGACCGCAGAGTGAAGGAAAAGCAGCCAACAAGTGCTCAGCATATGTGGGAACTCCTTCAAGACTGTTGGAAAATCATTCCAGATGAGCTGGTTGAGAGAATGCCAAGAGTGTGCAAAGCTGTCATCAAGCCAAAGGGTGGCTACTTTGAAAAATCTCAAATATATGATATATATATATTTTTAGCACTATTTTGGTTACTATAAGATTCTATATGTGTTATTTCATAGTTTTGATGTTTCCACTATTATTCTACAATGTAGAAAATAGTAAAACAATAAAGAAAAATCCTTGAATGAGTAGGTGTATCAAAACTTTTGACTGGTACTGTACATCTAGGTGTGTGTCTTTTTGTTAACAACAGCTGGTGCGCGATCTCTAATGTTAAGGAAGTCTCTATGTTTTGCTCGCCTGAGTTAGAGTACCTCATGATAAGCTGTTGACCATACTATTTGTTATTACTGTTCTCATCTACATTTTTCGGTAGCTATGTATTTACCACCACAAACCGATGCTGGCACTAAGACTGCACTCAATGAGTTGTATAGGTCCATAAGCAAACAAGAAAATGGGGTCTGCTTAAAACAGGTAGATATTACAGACTGGGTCAGGCAGAGTTTGAAAATGTCAGTGAAGACACTTGACAGACAAATCCCACTACAACCTCCGACAAGCCATCAAACAGTCAAAACATCAATACAGGACAAAGATGGAATCCTACTACACCAGCTCTGAAGCTCGTCGGATGTGGCAAGCCTTGCAAACTATCAACGATTACAAAGGGAAACAAAGCCGCGAGCTTCCCAGTGATGCAAGCCTACCAGAAGAGCTAAATTCCTTCTACACTTGCTTCAAGTCAAGCAGCACTGAACTATGCATGAGACCACCAGCTGTTCCTGATGTGTGATCTCGCTCTCCATAGTCGATGTGAGTAAGACCTTTAAACAGGTTAACATTCAAATGGCAGAGGGGCCAGACGAATTACTAGGACTATCTTCCCATAGCACTCACATATATAGCCATGAAATGCTTTGAAAGGCTGGACTTGGCTCATGTCAACACCATCATCCCAGACACCCTGGACCCACTCCAATTCACATACCGCCCCAACAGATCCACAGATTACACAATCTCTATTGCACTCCACACTGCCCTCTCCCACCTGGACAAAGAGAACGTCTACGTGAAAATGCTGTTCATTGACTATAGTTCAGCGTTCAACGCCATAGTGCCCTCCAAGCTCATCACTAAGATCAGGACCCTGGGACTGAACACCTCCCTCTGCAACTGGATCCTGGACCTACTGACAGGCCACCCCCAGGTGGTGAGGGTAGGCAACAACAACTCCACCACGCTGACCCTTAATACGCTGGTCCCTCATTGGAGCGTACTTAGTCTCCACCTGTACTCCCTGTTCACCCACGACTGCGTGGTCGCGGACGACTCCAACATCATCATTAACTTTGCTGACTCCACCGCGGTGATTGGCCTGATCACCGATGACGATGAGGCAGCATATTGCCCCTTGAAACTCAACTCAAGACCTCGAAGCCAGTCCCACTGCATTTTTTCATTGTTCCCCTATAATCAGGGACTGATTTAGAGATGGGACTCCAGGTGTGTGCAATTAATTATCAGGTAGAACAGAAAACCAGCAGGCTCTGGATCTCGTAGCGTAAGAGTTGAGTACCCCTGCTATAGCCTATATTCTCTATCCATTGTTGAGATGGGCCCGTAAATAAGCATTTCACTCTCCGTCACCAAATAACATTTTCATTTAAGGAAATTAAAGTGAACATTCTCTCCAGGCACCTGAATACAGTTAAAATGTAGTTGGTCCAGCCTAGTCAACCAGAAACACTACAAAGAACAGTTACTCGCAAACATTTCACCAAACAATCTCCATGCATACAACCCAACTCATGCATGTATTTTCTACATACTGTATCTCAGCTCATCCCTGAGTCCTTGGTGCTCACCTATGGTCAGTGTATTGTTAGGATCTGTGTGAGCAGCAAATGGCTCTGCACCTGGTTGACCCCTTTAATTTACACACTGATCAAAGCTTTTATGTAGTGTTTCTGGCTTCCTTTCCGTAACGTTGCCAGTGATCACGGAGCTGAATTCAACAGATGTTCTGAAGCTAACGAAGTGAGACTGGTAAACATTCATTTAATTGTTTTGTTTGTTTTTATATGGCAGGATTTGCAGTGTCCTCTATATACACACACAAGTGCATAAACTAGGACAAACTTCTCTTTCTATCCCCCACACACTACTACGGCAGCGGCTACTAGTACTACTACTGCTACTGCTACTACTACTACTATTACTATTGTTACTACTACTGCTACTTCTATTACTATTCTACTACTGCTGCTACTACTACTACTACTACTACTATTACTACTAATACTATTACTAATATTATTGCTAATACTACTACTTCTGCTGCTAGTGCTGCTTACTACTGCTACTGCCACTACTATTACTACTGCTACTACTACTGCTACTACTAATATTATTACTACTACTGATACTTCTACTGCTACTACTAATACTGCTGCTGCTGCTACTACTATTGCTACTACTACTACTGCTATTACTACTACTATTATTACTACTACTGCTACTTCTACTGCTACTACTGTGACTACTACTACTGTTACAGTACTACTTCTGCTACTACTGCTACTACTACTACATTGTAAGTGATGGGTGGTACAGGAGTATGTTGCCATGGAATATTGTAGCAGGCTCTGAAAAACTTGTCACATAGAATTAATTGTTACAGCACTGACAACAGACTCCTCCCAGAACTCTGTGGGGGAGATGGGGTAGAGCAGCCCAGTTCAGTGTGGAAGGAGCTGGGGGAGAGCGACGGTGATTGGCTATGCAACTTGTGAAAAGCATTCAGCTCTGATCCACTTTTTGTAAGAAATCATTAGCAGCAGAAAATGCAGCTGTGTCACACAGGTTCACAGCTCAAACGCTTGGGTTCACAGCCCCCCCTTCAAGACAGGAGGAGAAAAAGGAGACGTTCTAGCACTCCTCCACACCGTCAAAACTTTTCCTTTTTTCTTTTTATGTTTATTTATTTAATTCCTTGACGAGTTGACCCTAACGAGCGCGTCTGCCGTCTGGGCCCTCTTGTCACTGTCACCATGACAACGCCCTCCAGAGTAAGGTGGCATTGCCATTTGTAAAAGAGGATGTGAGGAGCTGCTGGGCTATGTTTAACTAGCAGGCGACCGTGAGTGAGAGCAGCGCTCCTCATCTCAGCTTAGCTGACCCCTGCTCATATGTTCAAAACATTCCTCTGTATTGTTCTCTTTTTTTCCTCTACAGTCGATTGTGAGATTTGAGAGTCTTCGGGGAAGAGATGAAAGACCCGTTGTCAAGCTGTCGGTTTCGCGCATGACACCCACTCCATGGTGCTTTTCATTAGAACATGAAGAGGTGACATGAGGGGACATGTTGTGATGTCCCAGTAGACTGCACATTTTTCTTACTTTCCAGTGTCATCCATCCTGCTGTCTTGAAAAGTTGCCTGACCTGCTAATGCATTCTATGACAGACAGGGGACAGACTTGGTTTGAATCTCAAAGGCTCAGCCCCACCTCTTAAAGTCATAGCATTAACTCAGACACAGCTGACACAATTTACACTGTAGATGCTGTAGTTTAGCAGGTTAAGCATCAGGCAAAACTATTTAACCCCCTATAGTTGATGTCTGTGCCCCCATGGACATTTTATTAGATTTTCTTTTAAATCCCCATAAAAATCTGTCAGTTTAAGCTAGGGATATCTTTTTTTTTTTGCATTGGATGCATCTCAAGCCACCACTTCAGGGCACTTCCAAATCTGCGGTGAAAGGTGACAGAGCAAGAGTGGTGTTTGTCAGACCATGGGACATCCCCAAAATTGGTCTTCTTACAAAATCGATTGTATCGTCCGAATGGTAACTGAACAAAAATGTGTGACTCGTTTCAAGAAACTAGGTTCTACTTCACAGGAAATGCATTTGAAAGTAAATGTTTTTTTTTATCCAAATGCATTTTTGGGAAGAAATTCCTTCTGGAACGTGAAATGTCATGTGCCTTAATAACAAACTTGAATGTCATCTGTAAATACTAATAAAATAGTTAAATTACGAGCCTAGTTGGTTTAGCCACAGAAAAAGGCAGTAACCTTTCCGTTAGCCATGGTTGGCTGGGATAATGGATGGGCTGGACATGCCAAGAGATGAGTTCGGATTGGTCTGCCTTGTAGCACGATTCTGTCTATAACATGAGAAGCTCAGTATGTGTAGGTGATCCTTTCTAACGCATCTTTTTCTTTAAGATATCACAAAGAACTGCAGAAGTGTTGCTAATGCTCTCCACTTACTGGAGGACAGGGTTTTGAAATCAGTGGAATGTCCGGTGGAAGCAGAGTATGATAGCTAAGAAGGTGGAGAAAAGTTTGTGATTTGATTGAAAATATGCAGATAGAGTCAAAAAGAGAACACGCAGAGGGCTGTTGTATAAAACACCAATCTCCGGATTACATCATCAAACTAAGGGCAACCATGGCATCCGTGACATAGAGGAAGAAGAGTTCATTCATGTAAACGGGTAAGAGAGTCTAGCTAGCTACGTTTTCAGGTATTATACATTTCAAATTTTGTCAGAAAGCCGTTTCATTGCTAGTTAAAGCATCCTGTTAGATAGCTAGCTAACGTTAACTGACTGGCTCGCTAGCTAACATTATGTGTATGATCTGTGTATAATAATATTTGTATCTCAGAGCCATTTGCATTGCTAGTTACAGCCTAATGTTAGCTAGCTAGCTGACATTGAACCTAGTTGGTCAACTTTAGCTATCTACAGATTCATGCAGGTTAGTAACGTTATGAGTTGGGATTATGGTTCGTTGTTTAGCTAGGTAGCTAGCTACATAGATTGGGGAGAACAAGTATTTGATACACTGCCAATTTTGCAGGTTTCCCTACTTACAATGCATGTAGAGGTCTGTAATTTTTTATCATAGGTACACTTCAACTGTGAGAGACGGAATCCAGAAAATAACATTGTATGATTTTTAAGTAAATAATTTTGGGATTTATAATTTTTCATAAATTGGTGTGACCACCATTTGCCTCATGCAGCACAACACATCTCCTTTACATAGAGTTGATAAGGCTGTTGATTGCGGCCTGTGGAATATTTTCCCACTCTTTAATGGCTGTGCGAAGTTGCTGGACATTGACGAGAAATGGAACAGGCAGTTGTAACCGTCAATCCAGAGCATCCCAAACATACTCAGTGGGTGACATGTCTGGTGAGTATGCAGGCCATGAAAGAACTTGGCCATTTTCAGTTTACTTGAATTGTGTACAGATTCTTGCGATTTGGGGCCATAAATAATCATGCTGAAACATGAGGTGCTGGCGGTGGATGAATAGCACAACATTGGGCTTCAAGATCTCATCACAGTGTCTCTGTGCATTAAAATGAACATAGATCAAATTAAATTGTGTTTGTTGTCAAACTTTGAGACATCTGTGATATTATGTTGTGTGACAAAACTGCACATTTTAGAGTGGCCTTTTATTGTCCACAGCACAAGGTGCATCTGTGTAATGACCAGATGGATGGATTATCTTAGTAAAGGAGAAATGCTCACTAACAGGGATTCAAGCAAATTTGTTCACAGAAATATAGATAAAGAAGATTTTTGTGCATGTGGAAAAATTCTGGGGTCTTTTATTTCAGCTCATGAAACATGTGACTAACACTTTACATGTTGCGTTTATATTTTTGTTCAGTGTATTATTACCCCTACATGGAAAGATGAGACTCTCATGAACAAGATGGTGTTCTCTGTTTTGCTCTACAGGCCTCACAAGACTCATCTGAAGGCCGCCCAGTACCAGTTGAAAAAATGAATTAAAGTATATGGAGACTGTTTAGTGCCAAAAATAAGGGTTTAAAAACATGTAAATATATATATAAAATGTATTAAAAATAAAAACTGAAATATCACATTTGCATAAAAATTCAGACCCTTTATTCAGTACTTTGTTGAAGCACCTTTGGCAGCAATTACAGTCTCGAGTCTTCTTGGGTATGACGCTATAAGCTTGGCACACCTGTATTTGGGGAGTTTCTCTCATTCCTCTCTGCAGATCCTCTCAAGCTCTGTCAGGTTGGATGGAGAGTGTTGATGCACAGCTATTTTCAGGTCTCTCCAGAGATGTTCGATCGGGTTCAAGTCTGGGCTATGGCTGGGCATCACTCAAGGACATTCAGAGACTTGTCCCGAAGCCCCTCCTGCGTTGTCTTGGCTGTGTACTTAGGTTCGTTGTCCTGTTGGAAGATGAACCTACGTCCCAGTCTGAGGTCCTGAGCGCTGTGGAGCAGGTTTTCATCAAGGATATCTCTTTACTTTGCTCTTTGCCTCGATCCTGATTAGTCTCCCAGTCCCTGCTGCTGAAAAACATCCCCACAGCATGATGCTGCTACCCCCATGCTTCACCATAGGGATGGTGCCAGGTTTACACCAGACGTGACGCTTGGCATTCAGGCCAAAGGGTTCAATCTTGTTTTCATCAGTCCAGAGAATCTTGTTTCTCATGGTCTGAGAGTCTTCATGGTCTGAGAGTCTTCAATACTTTTGGCAAACTCCAAACGGGCTGTCAGTTGCCTTTTTCTGAGGAGTGGCTCCCATCTGGCCACTCTACCATAAAGGCCTGATTGGTGGAGAGATGCAGAGATGGTTGTCCTTCTGGGAGGTTCTCCAATCTCCACAGAGGAAATTTAGAGCTCTGTCAGAGTGACCATCGGGTTCTTGGTCGACCTCATGGCTTAGTTTTTTCTCTGACATGCACTGTCAACTGTAGGACCTTATATAGACAGGTGTGTGCCTTTCCAAATCATGTCCAATCAATTGAATTTACCACAGGTGGACTCTCAATGATGATCAATGGAAACAGGATGCACCTAAGCTAAATTTCGAGTTTCATAGCAAAGGGTCTGAATAGTTATCTAAATAAGGTACTTCTGTTTTTTTACATTGTCAGTCATCACTCATTACAGGAACGCGGGAGTAATTCCTGGTAATGTCAAGTGTTCTGGAAAAACTCCAGGTCCTATAAGGATGGCTACCAGTCAAATTAGACAGACAAAATCATCAATTTTGTAAACACAAATTGCATTGAACTTTTCAAACCCCAGCCAACCTACGAATGTGAAACACTAATGAACAATTTATCTCAGTGAATTCATTTGTCTCTCATTAGTCAGCAGTCAATGTTTTAATTTTGCGTGTGCATCTTCCAAGTCGCTCTCCTGGGTGTTTGCTGAAATTATGCATTTATCTTTTTTATCTTCATTTTTCATTGAATGTCCCGTGTTTTGGCTTTCTTTTGTTGAATTTCGAGGTTGATCAAATCTGTCTGAGGTTCCCCTATGTAAGCAATGTGTTTTACAGAATGCTATCGTTGATCCATGAAATACTACCTTTTTAACACTCTATTCCAAATCCCAATGTGCTGTAAGCTTTAGTTCCTTCAATACTTAGCTCTGTTTCACTCGCTCTTCGTTTTCTATCAACTTTTCATGAACCTAAACTAAGGCCTCTTGAGCAGTAATTTGAATAGACAAGGGATAACTGTCACACATTAAATAGTTATTACAATAATAAGTTTGCCAATTCCCTCACATCTACATTACAAGTTGCCTAATAGGTTGGCAGGGGACTAAATAAATGGATGTGGCTTGGAGTGAGGACATAACAGAGCATCTGAATAGCAAACTTAAAGTGGCTTTGAATTCCCTGGTCTTAATTTGAGTCAATCTAACTAATCACGTTTGAAAGGCTCCACTATGCGCATGGGGTATTCACCAGGCTGTCTAAAGAAGAATACCACATGAAAAAAAACAGTAAGAAAAATAGCTACAAGGGGTAAGGGGTTCAATAAATAAAACGGAGTTCAGGGTCTTTAGAACTGTAAATGAATTACAGTCAATTATGAAACCGGAAACAAATTCACAAATGCCACACAAAAATGTAGCTAACCAACTCACGCTAACATAAGACTATATCGTCTTTGTGTAGTCTGTGCTTGTATGTGTTTCGTTCATGTACATAATTCAGAATTTCACACTAAACAAGATATGATTATGTTCAATTGGTAGGAAAATGAATATAAATTGTTGATGTTCTGCTGTGTTTGGAACATTAGAGGCTAAAACAGATAACAAACACACCTACATTTTACCAGGTTAAGAGCAACGTAGAGTAGTGAGTAAATATATTTTCATATTGGTCCCCCATGGGAATCAAACCCTCAATCCTGGCATTGCAAGTGCCATGCTCTACCATCTGAGCCACATGGGACCTACACATGTATGGGACCTACATGCGCATACACACACAACATTAAAGCATTTCCCTATGTCAGATATGATGAGTTTGGGTCTACTCTACACCTGGTTTTGAGGTTAGGGGTTGTTCCACTCTTATAGAAAATTCAGGTTCTATGAGTCTATGTGTGTGTGTGTGTGTGTGTGTGTGTGTGTGTGTGTGTGTGTGTGTGTGTGTGTGTGTGTGTGTGTGTGTGTGTGTGTGCGCACTCCCTCTGTTCCAACTCTAAATTTTCTAATTTCTCTGTGAGAATCCACGCTTAAATATAACTTACACTTGTGTGATGAATTGCTGGACCAAACATTTATGAAGAAAATGAACTGTTCCCCTGAATAGAGGCTCCTGCTAATGCCTTTATTTTTCCACTTATCTGCAAAGTTCCTCCATGGATTACCCCTAATCCCCTACCAGCTCAGCCACAATGGTTCCATTAAATAACCCAGCATATTGTAGCAAAAAATGTGTTTGTCACATAATGAAAGTGCTGCAGATACGCCAGGAGAGCAATGAGGAATACCCAAAGTGAAGGAAGTACATTTAGCTGAGTTCAGCCTAATAACACACTGGCTGGGGCCAACAGCATATTAGAAGACAAAGGGCTTTTTTATTTCCGTCCATTCTCTAACGCCTCACTAAAGATTCATCAAGATTAATTGGACAAAAGGGTATGAATAAGAAAATGCGCAACATTTGCTGAGTGTGCATGTAGTGTTTGTAAAACGCCCAGAGGCCTACAATAACAAGGATGAAGGGGATACCATGGTTGTAAATTTGTAAGCATTCCTCCCGCCGTAAAAACAATAGTGATACAGAAGACAAAAGGGGGAAACTGGTAAATACAGTCTATTGATACACAGTAAATGCATATATGTAGGCTGGCCCAACCCCCGACCTCTCTTTTATCAACACTGTATGCAAGGGTTCCTTTGTTGTCTTAGGAATGCTGCATTATCTCACCAACCCTTCCTTGTCACATACCTGTGAAGCAAGTGATGCTGTTGTCTTTCCATCCTGTAGGTATGATATCTGATTGGAATTTAACTCAACAGTAATGCTATTGGTTACAACTCAGATTTTGGTCAAATGGTTATAAAAGGGTCTTAAATTCACTATGTCTCTCTTTTGTTTTTATCTGCTCTGGTGAGATACTTACACTGTGTCTCTCGCTCTCTCTCTTCCCCATGGACTGTTGGTGCATGGCCTTTCTCTCAATTACATTTCAATTGAAGGAGCTTTATTGGAATGGGAAACATATGTTTACGATGTCAAAGCAAGTGAAATAGATAATAAACAAAAGTGAAATAAACAATACAAAATTAACAGTAAACATTACACTTACAAAAGTTACAAAAGAATAATGTCAAATGTCATATTATGTCTATATACATATTATGTCTCTCTCTCTCTCTCTCTCTATCTCATCATGCGAACATTATGAAAACTGTGTTAATGCCGATAATGCCATGTAATTTAAGTTCAAGCCTTGTATGTATATCCATTCCCTTTACAAGCTATTAAAATAATACTTGTGTTTTACATTCGCTTCTCATTACCATTTCTTGATCTTAGTTAGCTAATCTCATAGTACTTCACTACATACACAGCCAGGTTAACAATGAGGTAATTGCCACAACGCATTTATTTGATTTGTTTCTGTTCACCATATCAGCATTGTGCTCTCTCTAAATTGGATGCTGGAATGTACCCATTAATGAGATCAAATTGTATTTATCATCAGTTTTTTCATATTCTGATCCCACTCCGTTTGCTTTGATTTATAGAGTAATTCATGTTTCCATATGCCTCTACTTACCTCATATATCAATAGGGGTTCTCCCTCGCCTGGCCCTGCCTCGCGGTTATTTCCACACTAACAAATCAAAAAAGAATCAAATCAATATATTTAAATGTGCACTTCATCCCATCATGCCGTCAATGAATTCATAGCACAAAACAAAACAGCCTGCATTATTCATGCCGTGGCTTGATGTTGTTGCAGAGCTGGGGAAGCACAGTGTAACTCTCAAACACCAGCCCTCTCTCCCCCACCACTTTGAGAGCATATGTTATCCAAGAACTGAACTGGTAATTAAGGATAGTGGGGCTTTTGAAGGCACAGTTTGAGTCACATGTTGTTGTTGTTTTACATTTATGCAGCACTTGCAAAAAGGAAGTTGAAAAATCAGCTTGTGAGAGCTTGCCAATGGAGGAACAGAGGAAGCAGACTGTTTGTACTTCATTGTGTGCTGTTTCTATTAAGCCACTCTAGATCAGTGTTGAAGCAGTTGTATGACCTCTTCATCATTCATCCACTTTACACACTGTGCATGATAATACTTAATAATACTTATATAATCACACTGTGGAAAATGGGTCCATGAATTGTGAGGAGGAGGAAGTATAGATGTAGGTGGAGGGTGGATGTGGAGAGGTGGAGATGGGTGTGGTGATGTTGGAGCAGAGATCAGGTGACAAACAGTTACTGCAGCTCCAGAGAGCCTCTCTCCCATCCTCTCACAATCGCTGTGCATCATGATTCACACCCTCAATGAAATTCAGCTTCCCCACCATTCTCCAGTCTGTTCTAGATTCTGTGGAAGTGTTTGTTTGAGCTAGTTAAACTCTGTTGGTGTAGTGTGACAGAGATTAAGCATGGTAAAAGGAGGTCAAAGCCTTCACCATGGCAAGGTAGAGGTCACCAGAGGCTCTTCCCGGTGCTTTTCTGTATCTCCCAGTCTTTTTGTTTTTCTTCTCCTTCCTCTATCTATTGATTTGGACTCGGGGAGGATTCGGAAATTATCCTCTCGCCACTTTGCTCCTGTTTGAGATGGATATGTGTAATTAGGACCTGCTGAGTTGTCAGATTACACACACACCCACGCACACACAGACACACACACACACACACAAAGAGATAATCCCCATAGCAAACAAACAGCAAAATGATCAAAATATAAATTAGTTTGGCCAGAGTAAAGAAATCTGCTATCACAAGAAAGAGAGGATCTTACTGAGTCTGTCTGTCTGTCTGTCTGTCTGTCTGTCTGTCTGTCTGTCTGTCTGTCTGTCTGTGTCTCTGTCTCTGTGTGCATCAGTGTGGGGTTAACATTTGATTTTAGACCACTTGGTTATCCTTCTCTCAGTGGGGGAGGTGTCCTCAGCTCTGCTTCAGCTCCTGCATCTCTCAAGGTTGTGGTAATTAATTGAGTGAGAGTCTTATTCTGCAGGCCTACAGTACCTGCCTCTCCCTGTCCCCCATACTGATGTCAGAGGACAGAGGATCCCACTGTCATGCTTAGAATCACCTGGAGTGAAGGTGTAAAAACGCTGGCCCCAATAACTGCTGTGTTGTTCATTATGAGTACAGACCTATGCCATGAAAAGGTATTCACTTGAACTGTGCTAAATGTCGTAATAATTCTTAGCAGGCTGTGAAAGTTGCACTGATGCGGTGTATTGGTCCTATGACAGAGAGGAATCTGTTACACACATAAAAAAAACAAATCAATACTTAAATCATGTGTTGTCAACATTTGTTAGACAATACAATTGACCACCTTGCCAAAAACAGACTGCTGCAATACTCTTATTTGAAAAACATTTAGGGATTATACGATTTATATGAATCTCACCGTGGACTCCACATTCAGTGATGATCCAGCTCAACTCCCCCCCCCCCCCAGCACTACCTACCCCTTCCTCTGTCTCTCAATTCAATTCAAGGGGCTTTATTGGCATGGGAAAAGTATGTTAGCATTGCCAAAGCAAGTGAGGTAGATAATATACAAAAGTGAAATAAATGATAAAAATGAACAGTAAACATTACACTCAAAGTTCTAAAAGAATAAAGGCATTACAAATGTCATATTATGTCTATATACAGTGTTGTACAAATGGTCACAGTACAAAAGGGAAAATAAATAAGCATAAATATGGGTTGTATTTACAATGGTGTTTGTTCTTCACTGGTTGACTTTTTCTTGTGGCAACAGGTCACAAATGATGCCACACTGTGGTATTTCAACCGGTAGATATGAGAGTTTACCAAAATCAGGTTTGTTTTCGAATACTTTGTAGATACAGTGCCTTGCGAAAGTATTCGGCCCCCTTGAACTTTGCGACCTTTTGCCACATTTCAGGCTTCAAACATAAAGATATAAAACTGTATTTTTTTGTGAAGAATCAACAACAAGTGGGACACAATCATGAAGTGGAATGACATTTATTGGATATTTCAAACTTTTTTAACAAATCAAAAACTGAAAAATTGGGCGTGCAAAATTATTCAGCCCCTTTACTTTCAGTGCAGCAAACTCTCTCCAGAAGTTCAGTGAGGATCTCTGAATGATCCAATGTTGACCTAAATGACTAATGATGATAAATACAATCCACCTGTGTGTAATCAAGTCTCCGTATAAATGCACCTGCACTGTGATAGTCTCAGAGGTCTGTTAAAAGCGCAGAGAGCATCATGAAGAACAAGGAACACACCAGGCAGGTCCGAGATACTGTTGTGAAGAAGTTTAAAGCCGGATTTGGATACAAAAAGATTTCCCAAGCTTTAAACATCCCAAGGAGCACTGTGCAAGCGATAATATTGAAATGGAAGGAGTATCAGACCACTGCAAATCTACCAAGACTTGGCCATCCCTCTAAACTTTCAGCTCATACAAGGAGAAGACTGATCAGAGATGCAGCCAAGAGGCCCATGATCACTCTGGATGAACTGCAGAGATCTACAGCTGAGGTGGGAGACTCTGTCCATAGGACAACAATCAGTCGTATATTGCACAAATCTGGCCTTTATGGAAGAGTGGCAAGAAGAAAGCCATTTCTTAAAGATATCCATAAAAAGTGTCGTTTAAAGTTTGCCACAAGCCACCTGGGAGACACACCAAACATGTGGAAGAAGGTGCTCTGGTCAGATGAAACCAAAATTGAACTTTTTGGCAACAATGCAAAACATTATGTTTGGCGTAAAAGCAACACAGCTCATCACCCTGAACACACCATCCCCACTGTCAAACATGGTGGTGGCAGCATCATGGTTTGGACCTGCTTTTCTTCAGCAGGGACAGGGAAGATGGTTAAAATCGATGGGAAGATGGATGGAGCCAAATACAGGACCATTCTGGAAGAAAACCTGATGGAGTCTGCAAAAGACCTGAGACTGGGACGGAGATTTGTCTTCCAACAAGACAATGATCCAAAACATAAAGCAAAATCTACAATGGAATGGTTCAAAAATAAACATATCCAGGTGTTAGAATGGCCAAGTCAAAGTCCAGACCTGAATCCAATCGAGAATCTGTGGAAAGAACTGAAAACTGCTGTTCACAAATGCTCTCCATCCAACCTCACTGAGCTCGAGCTGTTTTGCAAGGAGGAATGGGAAAAATGTCAGTCTCTCGATGTGCAAAACTGATAGAGACATACCCCAAGCGACTTACAGCTGTAATCGCAGCAAAAGGTGGCGCTACAAAGTATTAACTTAAGGGGGCTGAATAATTTTGCACGCCCAATTTTTCAGTTTTTGATTTGTTAAAAAAGTTTGAAATATCCAATAAATGTCGTTCCACTTCATGATTGTGTCCCACTTGTTGTTGATTCTTCACAAAAAAATACAGTTTTATATCTTTATGTTTGAAGCCTGAAATGTGGCAAAAGGTCGCAAAGTTCAAGGGGTCCGAATACTTTCGCAAGGCACTGTATGTATAATCTGAGTGAAATATGTGTCTCTAATATGGTCGTACATTGGGAAGAAGGTTAGGAAGTGCAGCTCAGTTTCCACCTCATTTTGTGGGCAGTGCGCACATAGCCTGTCTTCTCTTGAGAGCCAGGTCTGTCCACGGCAGCATTTCTCAATAGCAAGGCTATGCTCACTGAGTCTGTACATAGTCAAAGTTCTCTATCTTTCTCCTCCCCTCTGACTGTTCCTGGCTCAATGGAAAGAGACAGTGGACAGCAGGCACCAGTTTCCCTCTGAAGGTGGCAAACTGGGGAAACTGTGTCAGTGTCAGGGGATGTACAGATGCATGCTGAGAGTCTCTGTAGGCCTAACCTTCATGGCGTGCTAAGTGCTCTGCCCCTGTTCCTGTGGATGGGGTCCCTTAAAGGCATGTCCCACTGTTTGCCCTTGCTTCCCACAGATCGATGTAAGACCTCTGGGGTTTGTCTTTGACAAGGTAGGTGAGGGGTGGTGAGAAATGGGTCTCTCTCTCCTCATGTCTTGTTCTTGTTCTATCACCTCCCTTCTTCCAACTCTCCCCAACTTCTCTACTTCTGCTTCCTTCTTTGTGATGTTAGCACACACACACACACACACACACACTTGAGCCATATCCCCTTCCCTGTCAGAATGAGATAGAGAGGGAGCACTTTCAGTGAAAGCAGTGAGATTGCATTGGGGCTCAGCCTAAAGACTCTCGGTCACAGGACTCTCATTTAGCAATGGGTGGAGAGCTACTGCTTATTCATGACTCTGCAGATTTTTTAATAGACTGCGAGCAAACGCAGCCCTCAGCTGCATCAAATCACAGTGAGTCCTTCTCCCTACTGTAACCGTACATGGCAGGCTGGAGGTATTGTTTCCCCTCACAGATATTCCCAGAGTTCCTGTCATTTTTAAAGTGTGGCAGTGTAGCAAGCACCCTTCACTTTGCCCTCTGAGTCTTTCCTGAAGAACTGCTATCCAATCCACCAGGAACTGGGAGCATTCTTTGACCTCTGAGTCTTTCCTGAAGAACTGCTGTCCAATCCACCAGGAACTGGGAGTATTCTCGCTGCGACAGTAGAGCGCTCTGTCAGTGGACCCAAACTTCGTCTGTCACCTTGTCATCCTCCCCAACTCAACCCCCCTCTCCGTCTGTTCCTGGTGTTCTCTGGCCTATGGAGGGCAGGGCACGGTGTCGCACGGGGAGGATCGGGGCAATCACAGTTCATCACCTTCTCCGCACCTCACTGCCCTGCCAAGAGCAGCACTCTCAGACACAGCCCTGAAACTCGGCACTTCGTCCTTTGGAGTTCCCCAAACTGTTAGCATTGCAACAATGAAGAAAACAAAACTCTCAGCTCAAATGTCACCAAACCCCCAAACTGTTTGTATACAAAACCTTGGTCCCTTTAGACTCTCATCCCATTGACACCAAAGCTTCAGACTGTTCACATGACATCAGCCAGGCTCCTAAGTCACAAAGTATCTACTCTAAGGCCCAAAACTATTATCATGCCGATAATGAGGACCCAGACTCTCGGCATATTGGCCCCAAATTGTCAGCATGTCAACAGCTGGGCCCTGAGCCCACTCAACACAATGAGATTGATCATCAGACTGACAGCATATCAATAGTCCAATAGATACTGTTAGCGTCGCAGCATTCTGGTTCACATCCCCTAACTGTTAGCATATTGACATTGCTTTTCCAGACAATTCTCGCCTGTTTCCTTTTGTCCGTCTACCTCTTCAATGTCTTACTTAGAAAATAGGCGTCCCTATAGGCACTGCTTGAAGGATGACTCAGAACCCAGCAAAGACATACTTTTTATTTGATAAAGCATGCAAAGAGAAAGTTTCAGAGATATATCACGCTAAAAATCACACTACCCTGGGGATGTTGTCAGAGCATTGTACAAACGGAGAGAGAACATTTGGTCAACCAAGCAACTTTCAGCTCAAAGTACTGCAAAAAAGGTCTAGCTCCATAAACCTATCTTATCTGCTTTTATGCAAACATGCCTGTGATAATGTTTGTTCCCAGAATGTTTTGCCGCCACTACTGAAACATCAAGGGAACAATCTGAGACACAAAAGTTTTGATGGGAACGAGCTGTGGAATCCTTGTGACAAACAGCTCCTGTTGGTGCAGTGTGTATGCCACAGTCACGAGATTTAGCCATGTAAATCAAAGCAGAAGACGTTATGTCTCAAGCAGAATTAGTGGATTTGGCTATTTCAGCCACACCTGTTGCTGACAGGTGTATAAAATCAAGCCCGCAGCCATGCAATCTCCTTTCACAAACATTTCCAGTAGAATGGCCTTACAGAAGAGCTCAGTGACTTTCAATTTGGCACCATCATAGGATGCAACCTTTCCAACAAGTCAGTTCATTCTGCCCTGCTAGAGATGCACCGGTCAACTGTAAGTGCTGTTGTTGTGAAGTGGAAACATCTAGGAGCAACAACGGCTCAGATGCTAAGTGGTAGTCCACACAAGCTCACAGAACGGGACCGATGAAGCGCGTAGTGTGTCAAAATTGTCTGTCTTTGGTTGCAACACTCTGCCTCTGGAAGCAACGCCAGCACAAGTACTTTGGGAGCTTCATGAAATGAGTTTCAATGGCCAACCAGCCGCACATAAGCCTAAGATTACCATGCACAATGCCAAGCGTCAGCTGGAGTGGTGTAAAGCTCGCTGCCATTGGACGCTGGAGCAATGGAAACGCATTCTCTGGAGCGATGAATCACGCTTCACTATCTGGCAGTCCAACGGACAAATCTGTGTTTTGATGTTGCCAGGAGAACTCTACCTGCCCCAATGCATAGTGCCAACTGTAAAGTTTGGTGGAGGAATAATGGTCTGGGGCTGTTTTTCATGGTTGGCGTTAGGCCCCTTAGTTCCAGTAAAGGGAAATCAACGCTACAGCATACAATGACATGCTAGACAATCCTGTGCTTCAGACTTTGTGGCAACAGTTTGGGAAAGGCCCTTTCCTGTTTCAGCATGGCAATGCCTCCATGCACAAAGTGAGGTCCATGCTGAACTGATCAGTGTGGAAGAACTCCACATTCATTGGAATGGGATGTTCGAAGAGCTGGTGTCCACATACTTTTGGTCATGTAGTGTATCTCATTGAGGAGGCTCAGATACCAAACTGACCTACGGCTCTTCTAAGGAGATGCTAGCACTTCAGCATTTAGCTCAGAGATTGGTCCCTGTAGATGTAGCTAAGCCCCAAGTGCAGCTGTCTCCTCATCCATGTCCTCATCTGGATCTAACACTCCAACCATTCGTCTCCCTACTGGGACATGGGATTTAGAATGAGGAAGTAAAGGGTGGATGAGAGAATGGAGGGGTGGAAACTAGGGACACTTGAGCGCGTTGCACACACATCACTTACAATCTTCCCCATATCAGTAATGAATTATGATGTGCAAGCGGCATGATTTGATCAGCCGTGACAAAACCTCTTTCTGGGAATTAGCAAGGTTTTATCAGCCTCCATTAATGTGTCGTCAGGAGCTTCTAATGGGCTGCATTTGGATAAGCAAGTCAAATCAAATGTTATTTGTCACATGCTTCGTAAACAGAGAAAAGGTTAGTTCCGGGCCCTTTTCCAACAATGTAGAGTTAAATATAAAAATGTTTAAAATAGAGGTAAAAATAGCAGTAAGGGGCTGCTTCTGTGATCTCTGGCTGTGGCCTGCTGGATCTGATCTGATCATCACACCAGATAGCTGTCATGGTCCAAACACAGAAGAAGGAAGAGACCCAAAAAGTCTCTCTCGGGCATATCAAGCAAATGGCAGAACTTTTTCAGATTTCTTCAGACACCAAATTATTAAACAAAAAAATCATATTGGAACAGGTGACTGAAATAAAGCAAAAAAGAAAAAAAGTATTTTTTAAGCTGAAAAGTCTAAACTTTTGAATGTGCATAATTAAATGTAAACTAAAACGAGATATTAAGGTAGATGACATCACACTGGGCACAAACATCAATTCAACATCTATTCCTCGTTTGTTCAATGTAATTTAAATGAAATTACTTGGAAACAATGTTGATTCAACCAGTGTGAGCCCAGAGGGATTCTTTTGAAGCTTTCAAAGCTATATTTTTTGCACTGTGTTAATTAAGTAATTTGTATCAATTCGAAAACACTGACTTTGCAAACAAGATCATGGTTATTCATATGTCTCCCTAATACTCATTGGTTTGTTGTGTTTGGTACTCTGAGATTTCTGTACACAAAAAATTGTTGAAGTTCCCAAATTGATTAAACTCATACAGTTGAAAGAGTGAGTAAGATAAGGTATGGGGATATGTAGGTTTCATCAATATTTATCACTGTTGGATAATTAGCATTGCAAAGTAAAGCAAATTAGTGCAATGCAAAAACACATTTTCAGGTCCATGAAGCCCAGATACTAAATTACTTTCCTCTTGTTCCAGAGCTGGAAACCCTCGTAACGTTGTTGAGGATTGGTTATCTTGGTGCAAGGGGCAAGAGGAGGGACAGTGTGGGTAGAATAAGGTAGGATTGAGAAATGGAATACGAATGACACGTTTGGTATACCTACTCCTTGAATTTCATTAATTTGATGGGAAACAAATTGGAAACCAAGAGAGCTTACTGCCAATTGATTTTCTGACAACTTAAACACTATCTACAGCAAAATCCTGTGTAGTGAAATAGACTATATGCTATGGATTCCCCAACCCCTTCTGTCTGTCACATACACACAGCAGGTAGCCTAGTGGTTCAGAGCGTTGGGCCATTGACCAAAAAATCTACTGTTCTGCCCTTGAGCAAGGCAGTTAATCCTGAACAACAACTGCTCAGACAACTACGGGATCGGTGTCCCTAAACAGGGACGGTTGTTGCGCAATATCCGATAATGTGACATAAAAAACGTTGTATACAACAGCCAACTTTCCAGGAAATAGACATCTTCTATGGGCAGAAAGCTTACATTCTTGTTAGTGTAACTGCAGTGTCCAATTTGCAGTAGCTATTACAGAAAAAAAATACCATGCTATTGTTTGAGGATAGTGCACAACATCAAATACTTTTATCACGGCAACTGGTTTGATACATTCACCTCTGAAGGTAAATAATGCACTCACACTACCGTTCAAAAGATTGGGGTCACTTAGAAATTTCCTTGTTTATGAACGAAAATCACATTTTTTCTCCATTAAAATAACTTCAAATTGATCAGAAATACAGCATAGACATTGTTAATGTTTTAAAGGACTATTGTAGCTGGAAACGGCAGATTCTTTATGGAATATCTACATAGGTGTACAGAGGCCCATTATCAGCAACCATCACTCCTGTGTTCCAAAACATCAGTCTCAACATCAACAGTGAAGACGCGACTCTGGGAAGCTGGCCTTCTAGGCAGAGTTCCTCTGTCCAGTGTCTGTGTTCTTTTGCCCATCTTAATCTTTTATTAATCTTAGAATCTTAGAAGGCCTAGAAGGCCAGCATCCCGGAGTCGCCTCTTCACTGTTGACATTGACACTGGTGTTTTGCGGGTACTATTTAATGAAGCTGCCAGTTGAGGACTTTTGAGGTGTCTGTTTCTCAAACTAGACCCTCTAATGTACTTGTCCTCTTGCTCAGTTGTGCACCGGGGCCTCCCACTCCTCTTTCTATTCTGGTTAGAGCCAGGTTGCGCTGTTCTGTGAAGGGAGTAGTACACAGCATTGTACGAGATCTTCAGTTTCTTGGCAATTTCTCAAATGGAATAGCCTTAATTTCTCAGAACAAGAATAGACTGACGAGTTTCAGAAGAAAGTTCTTTGTTTCTGGTCATTTTGTTTCTGGCCACAAATACTGATGCTCCAGATACTCAACTAGTCTAAAGAAGGACAGTTTTATTGCTTCTTTAATCAGGACAACAGTTTTCAGCTATGCTAACATAATTTCAAAAGGGTTTTCTAATGTTCAATTAGCCTTTTAAAATGTTTAACTTGGATTAGCTAACATAACGTGCCATTGAAACACAGGAGTGATGGTTGCTGATAATGGGCCTCTGTACACCTATGTAGACATTCCATTAAAAATCTGCTGTTTCCAGCTACAATTGTAATTTACAACATTAAAACCTGTAGTGACGCCCAGCCCATGAACGGGACCGTTATCATCATCTGACACTAATTAGCATAACGCAACGGACATAAATCTTCCTAGAAAATCTTCCTATTCATGAAAATCACAAGTGAAATATATTGGAACACAGCTTAGCCTTTTGTTAATCGCCCTGTCATCTCAGATTTTCAAAATATGCTTTACAGCCAACGCTAGACAAGCATTTGTGTATGTTTATCATAGCCTAGCATAGCATTATGCCTTGCTAGCAGCAGGCAAACTTGTCACGGAAATCAGAAAAGCAATCAAATTAAATAGTTTACCTTTGATGAACTTCGGATGTTTTCACTCACGAGACTCCCAGGTAGACAAAGTCAAAGTTCATTTTTTCCCAAAATATTATTTTTGTAGGCGAAATAGCTTCGTTTGTTCTTCACGTTTGGCTGAGAAATCGCCCGGAAATTGCAGCCGAAAAATATTCCAAATTAGCTCCATAATATCGACAGAAACATGGCAAACGTTGTTTAGAATCCATCCTCAAGGTGTTTTTCTAATATCTATTCGATAATATACCCGTCGGGACAATTCCTTTTTCTCTAGGACCGATTGGAGTAATGGCTACCTCTGCACTTTACGCAAGAATCTCTCTCAGAGCCACCATGTGACCACTTACGCAATGTGCCCCCATACGGCTATTCTTCAACAGAAATGCGTAAAACTACGTCACAATGCTGTAGACACCTTGGGGAATACGTAGAAAGCGTAAGCTCGTTGATGGTACATTCACAGCCATATAGGGAGTCATTGGAACGCAGCGCTTTCAAAACCTGGGGCACTTCCGGATTGATAAAATCAATTTTTATAGTCAAATGTAGGAACTGGGTTCAACAGTTTGACCCCACTGTTTGTCTTGGTACTATAGCCCCCCCCCCCCCCCCCCCCCCCCCCTCCCCCAATCAGATATTGTGTACAATGGCAATAAGTACTGTACAGTTGAGAGGAATGCAGAACAGTGAGAAAATAAGGTCAAAGCAGGTCAGACAGTGAGAGAATGAAAGGATGATAGAAATACCGGAAGAAATGGATGGTGAGAGAATTACTTGGTTATATGGGAGATGAAGATGGAGAACTGTGTGCTTTTTCTTATTTTCTGCTGTCTGCTGTTGATTTGTTTATCTGTTTGAGTACATCTTTCTGAGGGCTTAACAGACTTCAACCTCTTCCGATCTGCTTGTCGGAGAATGATATGTTTACAAAGCAGATATTGCACCCTTGGATGGGTCATATCTCCACAGGGAGATATGGCTGAAAATAAGTAAATACAAATCAAACTCCAAAGTGCAGAGTTCTCTTCAAAGTGAATCCTTTAGCTCAGATCAAGATTGGATGCATCTGCCATGTTTGCGTGGTGACTACCTTTGAGGTTTCTGTTGATAATAGTCATCCATTTTCCTCAGTGCCTGTCCATCGGAGTGGAGAAATATCGCTCATACTGATATCTGGTAATCACTCAGGCAGTTACACAGGAAACAAAGACAATTTGGTGGGGGAAATGAAAAATATTCTGCCTGGGTTCATTTTTCTGCTTTCATTCCTCGTTACTTTGTTTGCTACTGACGGTCAGGCATCTGTAACAAAAGTGTTTGTAAATGTGCAAGTCACTCTGTCTCTCGTGTTGATGTATTCCACGGCAGGACGACTTTCATCAAAAAGTCAGTGTCAAGACTAGGTTCTCAGTCAAGCTAAACACTGAGCTTCTCACTTTGAGTTGGAATTAAAAAGCATGTACTATGAATCATGATGCAGCTTTAGGCCAGCACTACTTTACTTTTAAGCCTAAAATGACTCAGAAAACACCTTCTTCCAGTGAATAAACAGCACTATTATTAAAACCATGCAGGGGTTTAATGTCTCATTACTGCGGTCACTGTGTAACAGCACACAGTGTGTTGACTGCATCCGGTTGATGCATTGAGGTATTAAGAGATTAGGGGCGGCAGCTCGACCTGTGGAAGCTTCCACTCAATGGTGTGCCACCACATGCTCCCCAGTTAATTGCCTCTAGTGGCGGTGAGTACCCCCATCGGTACTGATCCACGTCCAGGTCATAGGTCGGCCCTGTCTTGCCACGTCCTGTCGTCTGGCCCGTCAATCAAAAGGTTGGATGCTGAGCATGGTGAGGAAAGACGAGAAGGCCGCAGACACCACCCTGAGTGGACAGGTGAACCATGGGGTGATCTGGGGGAAGGGAAGAGGGGGAAGAAGTGACAGAGTTTAAGCTGAAGACGGCCAATTCAATCGTGCCCCCATTCCATTGTCCAACGTCATCAACTGGCAGGTCACTGTGAGCTACCCTGGACCCACCTCTGGGGTGACAGGTGTTTTCCAGGCTGGTTGGACAGGGGCAGTTATCAGTTGGCTTATGCTGATTCAAAGCAGTGGGATGAAGGTAGGGCCACAGCCAGAGGGCATGTAGGGTTGGAGCTGGGGCCTGGGGTGGAACAGGTGAAGGGGAAGGATAGGAAATGACAGTGAGGGAGATGGGAAGATTTCATGGCTGTTTAAGCAAGTGAAGACTTGAGAAAAAGAGTAGGGGAGGCTACTTAGAGGGCATCCCAAAAGGGCTCCACTTTATAAAATGTGGGGCAGATTAAAAATGTGCATCTATTAAAGGAAAAGTAATTAAGTTTCCCTCCCAGTCATCAGCCAAATACAGAGAGAATTTAGCAAAGAATTCCTTCTGTAGATTTTATTTTAGAAAGTGTCTTGTTGACACTTTATTTTCTGTAGCTTTCTCAACTTGAATAAGATGAAAAGTGCTTGAACAGGTGAAAATGTTGATGTTCTTACAGTTAAAAGTGGATCACTGTTTGAAAAGGTGTTGCATGGTCTATCAATACATTTCTATCAATAACAAAATGTCACAGAAATATTTTAGATTAGCCTGTATGTATTTCACCAAGTTATTTGTTTTGTTGTTTGTAATTTCTCTCATTCCTCCAAGTGACAAATGTTCAAAAACCATCTGAGCTGTTTCCACCAATTTGTATTATTATTATATATTCACTTTTTTTACTTAACTTTCTATTTATCAGGCGTCGTTGAACAGCCTATTAATGCCTTCATTTAACTTTCAGGTGTTGTCTGAGAGCAGAATAAGCTCTTCTATTTGTTCCAAATTCACACTCCTAAGTGCTTCTCAGATTTGCATATTTTATTCTCTAGAAATAGTCAAAAGCAGCCTTTTAAGTGGGAGTCAATTATAAAAATTGGCATGGTTCAAGACGACTGACACACCACCAAATTTAAGAGAGAAATCAACAACTTTATAATGTTCGTTTGAACCAGATTATCAAGGTATTGGAATGCATTGAAAGCAGCATTCAGAAGGTGGGGAGGGGTGTAGAGTTTTTTGTTCCCTAACTTTGAACTTTTTCGATTGACTTTTATCTACCTACTTTTTCAACAGTGTTGCAGGGGATTAAAGACTCTTCCTCTAGAATGATCTGTTGTGAGCTATCAGCATTCAGGAGCAATATCTTATATACTGTATTATTTACAGAGGCACTCCGATGCAAAGAGCACATTTGGGTCATTATGTATGCTGGTTATCATTACAAATAAGGACGTCCTTTCCATTCACCCACTCCTGTCAGCTCTGGAGGTGTGTATGAGACATTTAAATAACTTAGTTTCTCTTTTCCAATCCACACACACACACACACACACACACACACACACACACACACACACACACACACACACACACACACACACACACACACACACACACACACACACACACACACACACACACAGAGAGAGACACACTCACACTGAACCTTACAACATCCAACATTCCCACAATGTTAACACAGACACACACACACACACACACTGTGTAAATGCATACGTATGTGTGTTTACCACACTTAGTCATCAAAGGGAGCGGAAGTTTGTAGAAGTTTGCTGAACCTCCCTTTTCTGTCAAAAAAATATAAGCCATTTGACTTTTAAGCACAATGTGCAGGGTAGAGCTTTCTCTCTTCCTCTCTCACTTCCTCTCTCTCTCTCTCACTTCCTCTCTCTCTCTCTATCTCTCTCTCTCTCAGTGTATATTTAAACTAAGTACAGAGGGAATGTTTATGTGGCTCAGTAAAGAGCAAATATGTCAAACTGCAATGTGGAAATATGATGTCAAATGGTGTCAACAGGAAGGGGAAGAAGCCCCATTTCAGGACTGTTTTCTCCCTGGAAAGAACAGAGATCATCTCTAAGCGATGGAAATGTGAAATATGAGCAGGAGTGAGAGTTTAGCAGAAGTTCATCCAGAGAGACTGACAGAAGCAAGTCATCTGATCTTCGTCAAACTTCAACAGTTTATGAAAACATCTACATTTCATAAACGTGGAAGTTCTCTGGTTGGTCAATCATTTGATATCTCACTTCCCCCTCCCTCCCATCACGACCAATTTGAGCCTTGTTTTCACCTGTGCTAAGTTAGCACCGGTCATTTTCATAACTAAAATCATAGAACTCTCTTTACTTTAAATATATGTAGAAAACAAAGTTTTGCTGAATGACAAAAACAAAGTGTTCAATCATCTGTATTATATTTGAAGACCTTCAGATCATATCTGAAAATGTATGAGTTTTGATTTAATTTGGTAGTACAGTACAGTATGGCTTGAGAGGCACGCTGAGGTGTCAGGAACCAGAATTGATTAGGATCCATCGAGGAGACATGAAAAGAGTGACCCTTCTTTAAAATACAACAAACCTGAAATGAGCGCCAGATCCCCTTTAAAAACCAGCAACATGAGTGACCCTGTTTCAAACCTAACCACGTTACAAATGACCCCATTTACATTCACATGAACATGTGGGAATGAAAAAAGGTGTTGGGAGCTAGGGAAAGAAAAAATGTTTAAAATACCCTTTAAAAATATGCACATTTTGTGAAGACAATTACTAGCTGGGCTTGACGTAAAATGCTCAGATCTGCCTCCAGGACAATATTCATCCCAATAAATGTCAACCTGTCTCTGAGTAATTCCATACAGATAGTACACTGGAGAAATTGCAGTATCAGCTATTGTTGTATCCATTTCAGCACCACTAGAGCTCTACTAAAGGGGACAGCAGACAGGTTTCCCTTCAGAACCATGGACAGCTCTTCATCTCCCAACTCTGCCCATGTAGACTAAATCAACCCTGCCTATGCTCTGCATTCAGTATGTGTTGGGGAACATGTATAAGATACATTATTTTAAGTATAATTAAAACTAGGGGGCGGAAGAGATAGAAGGAGTGGGGTGGAGGGGTGGAGAGATAGAGAGAGGGCGGGAAAGGAAGAAGGAGAGGGTGGAGAGAGATTAATTCCCAAAGGGCTTAAGGTGTGTTTGTTAAGAGTGTGGCATTTGTTTATGGTGGCAAGGGGGCTGTGGGGTGTTGTGCAAAACAAAGTAATCAGCAATTGGATTGTCTCGAACCAATCAGAGTATCAAAGCCACCTGTGGGTGTGGCGTAGCATTTGGCCCGGAGAAAGGAGTCTGGGTAGCCAGGCAAGCAGCCATAGCTCTGTCTATGAATTTGAGAGTGGTTACTTTTCTCTAGCCCCATCTATCAGCTTGTTAACAAACAGAGGTGCGGAGTAGGCTTTGTGATTGTTTCAATTAAGAATTCTAGCATTAATGTCCTTTAAAGGATACAGAAACACCAGTTGGCCCTGACAAAGAGCTGGCTGAAGGTTGCCTTGTTGTGTTGTGTTTGGTTTTTAAGTTAAAGGTGTCACTCTGGTGATCCACTCTGACCTTTCACTGTTCTAAGCACTTCTCTACAAGTTTCCCCACTGCACTGTCCTTTCTTTCCCCAAGGAACAGCCCAGTCACACTGTTAGTAAAAGGCCATGTTCACAATGTCTCACACAATGACATTTTACAATTTATTTTCGTCCATGACACTCGTCAAACATGGTTTGTCTGTATCCAAGGTGATCAGATAGGTGATGTTAACTTGTCTAACTTGTCTAATTCACACTAGCACTAGTGAGTGCCCCTCGGCGTTGATGTTTAAAAGACAAATGCTTGTCATCCCACTCACCGCAGTCATTTGGAAAACTAATTAAAGTTTTCCAGTACACAGCCCCCTGAAGCTTACACTGTGCTGCAGAGAGAGAGGGAGGAAGAGAGAGTGGGAGAGATGGGTAGAGGGGTGGAGAGATAGAGAGAGGGGTGGAGAGATAGGGAGAGGAAAAGAGAGAGAGAGCGAGAGGAAAAGGGAAAGGATGAAGGAGAGGGTGGAGAGAAATTGCTTCCCAAAGTGCTTAAGGCGTGTTTGTTAAGAGTGTGGCATGTGGTTAACTCAAACAAGAATTAGCTCGTTAATCTACTGTAGGTTGATAAAGCAAATGTGATGGATATTTGTTTTGCTTGTTTGTGTGGCTTTCGCTTCTTAGACAGCCGAACGCATACCAGTTCCTGGTTTACATTGACTAACTAGAGATTGAAACAGGACATTTGTCGGTACATTTCAGAGTATGAATCACTTTAAAGTAGTTGAATCACTTTAAACAAAAACATGTAGGGCTAATGCAAAGTTCCTATTTACTTTGCTAATACCAAAGGTTTCTGTGACTGAAGTGTGGACTGAACCCTAATCATGCATACGGGCAGGCTGCAGGCCTGCTTTAACGTTCACTTCCCCATCCTTCATTTGATTTATTTGGCATTCTAACAAGCTAATGCATAGTTTATGCATAACAAGTAATGATTCCTCTCATAGATATTAATGAGATATGGAGTTTTAATTCTGTAATTCTCTTTCAGTGTCATGATGTAATATTTATAAATTATCACAATTAGTCTTGCATTTAACATCATTGTAGGGCTAAATTATATTTCAGAAAAGCTTTTTCCAAAGAAATGCTTTTATAACATTCTGATCAGGAAACATTCAGCCTCACAGCATGCCTGGGGGAAAGGATTTTAAAATGTTTAATTCAAGACTATGTTTGGGGTGCATAATTACGACACTCATTAAACTCTCCTATGCTGAAACGGCGTCCAATAGAAGGAAATATCCTTGGCAGTAATCCAACTCATTACAATCCCTGATGATGGGTTATGGGATTGCCTTTTTATTAGCAGTCACTATTTACTGTAGAGCATAATGAAAATATGACACATAACTTATAATGAATTACGGGTGAGTCTGATGGTTAATTCTTGTCACTGAAAGGTGTTCTGTTTTGCCTGAGTAGAGGGCAGACTGAGAGCTGTGCATCACACTGGTAACAGTCACAAAGGTGACCTAGAAGGCACACTGCGTCAGTTTTCGAACCTAACTTTGTTTTCTTCATATCTCTGTTTAACTCTTCTTGTTTGCACTTGATGAGATGAGTACTAAAGTGTGGGATCTAGTAATCAAAGTGATGTTTGTTTTAATATCACTGTGAGAACCATTTTAAGTCAATAGGTGATGTCTCATTACTCAGCCTGAAAGAGTTCCTGACATGATGTCCTTCAACTGAATACAAGACTAATGAATTCAAAGCCAAGAAACAAAACTCCTCCTGAAGAAAAACTCAGCTTCCTTGAGTGACACTGATTTCACGTGTTTCGCGTTTAAACAAGAGAAATTGAAGGTCGCTCTCTTCATAAGTACTATGTAATCTCAGCCGACAGACAAAAAGTGAGTGCTTTGTCTCAGGCCCTGGGTTGCGTAGCAGGTGGCTGCAGGCCTGCACTATTAAACTGAATAAATCACAGCTTGATTATCCACCCAAGGCCTGGGTGTTCTTTCTGCTGCTCCTGCTGAATGAAAATCTACCTGAGGTGAACTTCATCTAACGCAGTAATTAAGAGAGTCTGTGTTATATTGATTCTCATTACATCCTCAAATGCCACCCAACAGAACCACAGAAGAGGATGGTGTGTGTGTGTGTGTGTGTGTGTGTGCGTGCGTGCGTGCGTGCGTGCGTGTGTGTGTGTGTGTGTGCATATACGTGCGTGTGTACGTGCGTGCATGCGCAGCTTTGACCAAATTTCACATCTGCAGCGACATCTATTGGTAACTGATGGAAAAAGAGATGGACGCAGCACTAAATCAATATTGAAGTCATATTCCTGTACAGGTACAGTACACACAAGGGTTCTAAAAGCAAAGGATCAAGTATGCACTTAAAGCTGAATTTGTAGAACATGTCGTAGAGAGAGACTCAGTTAGACTGACACGTCGTACACATCTCGTCATTTTGATGAGTCTTGAATCCTAATCAACATTTTCCTGTGAGACAAGCACTCTGCTATGGCCACCCCACTTTAGCTCTTTAGTAAAACACATGTAAAGTCACATTAATTCATTAGAATACATTCATTTGTATTTCTGTGACTGAAACTCACCTCTGGTCTATTCAAGCACTCCCATACACATAAAAAGGCATACCTACAAAGCCAAACAAACCACTATCTTGTCAGGGACACAAAATATGTGTGTGTGTGTGTGGGTGCATGTGTTATTTATGCAACCACACACACACACACGCACACACACACTGGCGCACACACACACACTCTAGAATTCCCTACAGGATATGTATCATTGGTGTTTGAGCGTTGGGTGTGCGTGTGTACGTGTGCCGTGTGTGTGTGTGTGTGTGCTGGCTATATGGGGGATACTTGGCTAGAAGTCAATGTGGCTCTGAGGCGGCTCTCCCTGCCAAGCTTTATGGTTAAGCAGCCAGCAAATTGGGAATGTAGCTTTATCTAATTAGAAAATACATTCCTTTTAGCAAGCAGTCCCTCAGGCATAATCATCATTATTTAAGCTGCCTGGCCTTGCGAGGGAGAGAGACAGCAGCATTCAGATACATATCTAATGTCCACCGTCTTAATTCAAATGCTCAGACTGAGATGTGCATAGAATGAGAGACTTTCATTCTGTCTTTTCTCCCTCTGTTTTTGTGTCTTTTTCACTCTTCCTCCATCAGTATCTTTAAGAATCTATATTCGTAAGGACCAAGACATACACACACTCACTGAATATACAGACAGATACACTATAGAGTGCATTTGGACAGTATTCAGACCCCTTGACTTTTTCCACATTTTGTTACTTTACAACATTATTCTAAAACTAATGAAATTGTTGTTGTTTTTTCATCAGTTAACACATAATACCCAATAATGACAAAGCAAAAACAGGTTTAGACATATTTGCAAATGTATTTCAAATAAAACTGAAAAATCACATTTACATAAGTATTCAGACCCTTTACCCAGTACTTTGTTGAAGCACCTTTGGCAGCAATTACAGCCTCAAGTTTATGACGGCACACCTGTATTCGGGGAATTTCTCCCATTCTTCTCTGCAGATCCTCTCAAGCACGTTGGATGGGGAACATTGCTGCACAGCTATTTTCAGGTCTCTACAGAGATATTCAAACGTGTTCAAGCCCGGGCTATGGCTGGGCCACTCAAGGACATTCAGAGACTTGTCCCGAAGCCACTCCTGTGTTGTCTTGGCTGTGTACTTAGGGTCGTTGTCCTGATGGAAGGTGAACCTTACACCCCAGTCTGAGGTCCTGTGCGCTCTGGAGCAGGTTTTCATCAAGGATCTCTCTGTACTTTGCTCCGTTTATCTTTGCCTCGATCCTGACTAGTCTCCCAGTCTTGCCGCTGAAAAACATCCACACAGCATGATGCTGCCACCACTATGCTTCACCATAGGGGTGGTGCCAGGTTTCCTCCATACGTGACGCTTGGCATTCAGGCCAAAGAGTTCAATCTTGGAGTCATCAGACAAAATAATCTTGTTTCTCATGGTCTCCAAGCAGGTTGTCATTTACCTTTTACTAAAGAGTGGCTTCCGTCTGGCCACTCTACCATAAAGGCCTGATTGGTGGAGTGCTGCAGAGATGGTTGTCCTTCAGGAAGGCTCTCCCATCTCCACAGAGGAACTCTAGAGCTCTGTCAGAGTAAACATCAGGTTCTTGATCACCTCCCTGACCATGGCCCTACGCAGTTTGGCCGGTCGGACAGCTCCGCGAAGAGTCTTGGTGGTTCCACACTTCTTCCATTTAAGAATGATGGAGGCCACTGTGTTCTTGGGGACCTTCAATGCTGCAGAAATGTTTTGGTACCCTACCCCAGATCTGTCCCTCAACACAATCCTGTCTCTGAGGAATTGTTTTTATTTAATCCATTTTTGAATAAGGCTCTAACGTAACTAAATGTGGAAAACATCAAGGGGCCTGAATACTTTCCGAAGGGACTGTATGTACCGTATCTCACTCCCTCTACTGTCTCATAGTCTGCATGCAATGTTCAGAACCATTTCTGTTTCTCCATTTTGACATGACACATCCTTCAAATGCACCCATATCTGTGATGTGTGTCTGTGTATGTGGCCATGACAAGGCAAAGACAAAGCCCCTAGGAATATGGCCAGCCAGGCAGATTAGAGTAGAGCCAGGTCAGACTGGGAAGCAGGACAGAACGGAGCCACCAACACATCACTATATGATCAAGACAGGTGCTTAACACTAACCCTATACATACAGCATACACACCAGTCATAGGTTTAACACTAACCCTATATATACAGTATACACACCAGTCATAGGTTTAACACTAACCCTATACATACAGCATACACACCAGTCATAGGTGTGTGTGTGTGTGTGTGTGTGTGTGTGTGTGTGTGTGTGTGTGTGTGTGTGTGTGTGTGTGTGTGTGGTGTGTGTGTGTGTGTGTGTGTGTGTGTGTGTGTGTGTGTGTGTGTGTGTGTGTGTGTGTGTGTGTGTGTGTGTGTGTGTGTGTATTTGCGTGTGTGCTGTGTGTGTTGTGTGTCTGTGTGTGAGTATTTGCGTGTGTGCTGTGTGTGTATGTTTGCATGGAGGTGTTTGTGGGTGGTGATATCCTTTGCTGTCAGCACCTACTTTCAGAGGGATTGGATCGGGCTGAGGAGAATCATTATGCTGCTGTGTGCAGTGTCCCTGTGTGTGCATGCGTGCCTGTGTGTGACATTTATGCCAGTTTTGAGGAAATCACTAAATAGAGCACACAAGGCCAATGTGGGATAAACATTGGACAGACACATGTTAGACAGCCTGCACGCACACACACACACACACACACACACACACACCCGCGCGCGCGCACACGCACACACACAGCTGCCCCCTCCCAGCCTGGGCTGATTCCTCAATAGTCATTTAAAATGTAAAATCCCCATTAGACAGGGAAAGTCAATAAGGGAGAGAGGGATGCGTGAGGGAGGGATGAAAGAAAGAAAGAAAGATAGAAAGAAAGAGAGCGAGAGAGCGAGAGAGATAAAACTACCCTGAGTCTGATATGAGTCCCATCTCCTACACCATTCTGAGTGCAGAGCCAAGTCAAAGAGAATCTGAAGTTCCTCTCATTTTTTAGTTAATGGTATCGGGGGCAGCTAATTGCTCTAGCGGTCGTCACGTAAATGAAAAAGCGCCTACACACTAACATGCCACTGATATGGTATATACACGTTTTGATGAGGTTAATACGCTCAATATATCACAGCTTTCGCAGAAGCAACGTCACCATCCTGCCATGCGATCCAAAACAGGCTCGGTAAAATAAAAACAATTCAGGGTTGAAAATATCCAACACCCTCTTGTTTTCCAAAGCGATTGGTTATTTTGGGAAATTAGCAACTGTGTGTGGGTTAGAATCCCCGAGCCGACACGGTGAAATGTCTGTTGATGTGCCCTTGAGTAAGGCACCTAACCTTAATTGATCCCGTAAGTTGTTTTGGATAAGAGCGTCTGCTAATTGACTAAAATGTCATGTAAACACCAGAAATCTCATCCCAGTGAAATAATGCAGCGTAACCAGGAGAAAAAGGAGTGGCTATTAAAATTGAAAAGCATGAAATGAATATTTACAGTCAGACGGCATGAGGCAGGGCTTTGCTCAGCAGTACAGGTGAAGGGCTTTCTAGGGTAGATTAGAAGCATGGAAACAGAGAGGTAGGTGAGGGAGAGGACAGAGCACATCTGAGCAAATTGGGTTCTACCTTGTCACATGCTAAGAGGAGGAGTGCTTGGGCAAGAGTGACCTGTTGTCAATGAACTGAACCATGCTAGAACATACAGGACCAGTCAAAAGCTACACCCCCCCCCCCCCCCCCCCCCTCTCCCCACACACACACACACACACACACACACACACACACACACATGCATAAACACTCACACACTGTTAAATATACATATTTAAAAATTTCCTAAATGAGAAATGTATTCACGCAGTCATTTACAAAAATAAGTAACACTCAAATGAACTGTTATATACAGCGCCAGTCAAACGTCTTTACACACCTACTCATCCACCTACTTTTTACTATTTTCTACATTGTAGAATAATAGTGAAGACATCAAAACTATGAAATAACACATATGGAATCATGTAGTAACCCAACAAGTGTTAAGCAAATCAAAACATATTATATATTTGAGATTCTTCCAAGTAGCCACCCTTTGCTTGGATGACAGCTTTGCACCCTCTTAGCATTCTCTCTTAGCATTCCAGCTTCACATGGAATGCTTTTTCAACAGTCTTGAAGGACTTCCCACATATGCTGAGCACTTGTTGGCTGCTTTTCTTTCACTCTGGGGTCCAACTCATCCCAAACAATCTCAATTGGGTTGAGTTCGGGTGATTGTGGAGGCCAGGTCATCTGATGCAGCACTCAGTCACTCTCCTTCTTGATCAAATAGCCCTTACACAGCCTGGAGGTGTGTTGAGTCATTGTCCTGTTGAAAAACAAATTATAGTCCCACTAGGCGCAAACCAGATGGGATGGCATATCGCTGCAGAATGCTGTGGTAGCCATGCTGGTCAAGTGTGCCTTGAATTCTAAATTAATCACAGACAGTGTCAGCAGCAAAGCATCCCCACACCATCACACCTCTGCCTCCATGCTTCACGGTTCTAACTCTAACTCTAATGAACTTATTCTCTCCAGCATAGGTAACTCTGGGTAATCCTTTCCTGTGGCAGTCCTCATGAGAGCTAGTTTCATCTTAGCGCTTGATGGTTTTTGCAACTGCACTTGAAGAAACTTTAAAAGATCTTGAAATGTTCCGGACTGACTGACCTTCATGTCTTAAAGTAATGATGGTCTGTCATTTCTCTTTGCTTATTTGAGCTGTTCTTGCCATAATATGGACTTGGTCTTTTATCAAATAGGGCTATGTTCTGTATTCCACCCCACAACTGATTGGCTCAAATGCATTAAGAATGAAAGAAATTCCACAAATGAACTTTTAACAATGCACACCTGTTAATTGAAATGCATTCCAGGAGACTACCTCATGAAGCTGGTTGAGAGAATGCCAAGAGTGTGCAAAGCTGTCATCAAGGCAAAGGGTGGCTAATTTGAAGAATCTGAAGTATAAAATATTTTTAATTTGTTTAACACTATTTTGGTTACTACATGACTCCATATGTGTTATTTCATAGTTTTGATGTCTTCACTATTATTTTACAATGTTTATTCTATTATTCTCTTATTCTTCAAAAATAAAGAAGACCTCTGGAATGAGTAGGTGTGTCCAAACTTTTGACTGGTACTGTATTTGTTTGAAATGTTTTGAAACCAATATTCAAATATATCTCTCTAGAGATACGATGGTTTGTCTTCTGACAGAAACACTGCGATAGTTGTCTCTTTAGCGGAGGTTTCCTCAGAGGAATCAATTAAAAGTACTTTCTCCTTTGTCCTCTTTGTCCGCAGCAGAATTAACATGCAAGAGGAAATTAATTATGCACTGCCATGATTACGTTTTTGCTACAGTTTCAGACTATAGGAAGTTTAGATTGGCCAATTGGAGGGGAGGTTTATGATTTCTTATTATGGGCTAGGTTTCACATTGCCATGGTGACTGTGACAACAACATTGGGAGAAACAGACAGAACACTTCTCTGGAGACAAAAATAAACTGTTAAACTGAAAATCACTCTGAAATCACAAAACTATTTTCTTCTAAAACAATTGAAAAAGTTAATTCCAAAACTTTTAGCTGTGTTAAATGATCACTGTACAAAAGAATAGGGCTAACGGTTTGCCGCAACATCATCTCACAAACTCAAGTCTATTCTTAACATCACGTTGGTTCTAGATGTTCGCACTGCCATCAAAGTAAAGTTAAATATGAAACAGCTGCTGCTACATTAGCTACAATTTGGTTCAACGTTATGGTAGATACATAGGAAATGTATCACTAGTAGATAGGTACCAGTCATGGTCTGACTGTTGCCAAAATGAACCTTATTTTCTGATAGCAGTGGATTTCTGTCTTTTTCTGCTTTTTTTTGCTGGCTTAGACTTTGGGGCTCACCAGAGCGCAAAATTGCTGTGCAAATATATATTATTCGCAACATGACCGAGTTATTGTCTCCATAGAAACTGGAACCCATTTTCTGTAATTAATGCAATTACCAGACAAGGTCAAGAATAGAGGGAGAGAGTTAGACGGTGAAAATGGGAAATATGTTTCAAGACAAAGAGAGACTGTGTGTGTGTAAATGTCTGAAATAGAGGAAATGAGAGATTAAAAAGGGCACAGAAATGTAGTGATAATGAAAACAGACGGAACAGGTGCTGTTCAAAAGAGAAAAATAAAAATGAAAGATTAGATTTTTTTAAATGTAAGTAAAGAAGAATGACAGTGGGGAAAGGGGCGACAGACTGGGGTTTTCTGTAAGACCATTCTGCCTATGTGGCGCTACAGATCCAAGCAAGCCTGCATTTCTGACTCACAATCACAAAATAGCATCATCCTGGATAGTCGGAACTGTTCTTCAGATCAGCGTTCATAAGCTACACAGCTAATGAACAGACGGTAAGGATTTCAAGACAGCCATCTATCGGTCTTCTCAAATGTGGCTTTGATCACACATGAAGGCTACAACCTTATTTTTTTATAACTACTTTGATTTGAAATGTTCCCATTTTGATGTGAGCAGATGAAGGTGTATCTTGATTTATGTCTTTCAAAAATATAATGGATAGTAGTCAATAACAACGTTCCTGCTCTTTATATAGTAACTAAAATCCATTTAAAACATTGGTATTCTGAGAAATCAGAAGGTCATTGAAAAACCTATGTGAAATTCAAATAACTCCAATGCCTCAGGCATGCATCAATAGTTGTACAATGCCTTTAAGTCCAGGGATTTTCAGTGAAGTACCAATCAAGATCACCTTTCTGTCTGTGAGAATATGACTCAGAGGCAAAAATGCAACTGATTGGCATTTGATCTGTGATGTCAGTGATGGCCACTCTTCCATAGAAGGTCAGAGGACTGGACATGTCTGGTATTTGATGCCTAATCTCTTTCCTTGATATCCCCACCTATAATATAGTAATAATAATAATATATTCCATTTAGCAGATGCTTTTATTCAAAGCAACTTGCAGTCATGCAGGCATACATTTTACATATGTGTGGACCTGGGAATCGACCCCTGACGTTTCAAGCGCCATGCTCCAACAACACACACACACACACACACACACACACACACACACACACACACACACACACACACACACACACACACACACACACACACACACACACACACACACACTTCACCTCTCCATCAGAGTTTTTCTCTCCTCGTTGCGCAGCATTATCTGTGCTGGTCTGTCTGGTCAGTTAAGCCGTAAAGTCGTGAGGAGCTCACGTGGCTCAGACCGTAGCCACAGTGACATTTCAGCTCTGACTGTTTTTCCATTAATATTCCCCTTATGGGACTGAGCCAGGGTTATTTTCCTCCAGCAACTCCACTCGCTCTCACTGAAACACATTGAAGCACACTATTATACTCTGAAACACACTGAAACACTCTCGAACACTCCGAAACTCACTGAAAAGCATGGAAACACTACAAAACACATTGAAAGACACTGTTACACTCTGAAACAAAATGAAACACACTGCAAATGCTGAAACACACTGAAAAACATTAGCTTGAGCATATGGGACATTTTGTTCAAGTTAAAATCATTAGAATCTGACATTTGAAAGTACATTTTGACCACTAAAATTATGACATTAAGCTGGAACTACACTCAATGTAATGAAAAGCAATGAATCGGCTTGCACTGTATCATACTGAACATCAGTGATGACAACGGCAACAGCATACTCAGTTGGTTCATCATGTTCTCTCTTTGTACACTCTCTTTGTACACTACATTCTCTCCCTCCACATCTCACTGAGAAAAAGAGAGAGTCATGAGAGAGAGCTAGAATGATGGGGAATGAGGGTCAAATATCTAGAAGGGAAAGAAGGGGGGAAAGGAGACATGGAAGGAAATG